>NC_141385.1:31803610-31962888 GCF_017979445.1 Akebia trifoliata | reverse complement strand
AGCGCCCGTTGGTGCAACTCCACAGTAAGTTTGCATCTTCTTCGCGTTGTATACTAAACCTTGTGGACTTCCTACATCCATTAAGAGGTTCAAACATGAAATTGAAGGATTGTCAACGGATATTAATTCGTTCAAATGCAGCTTTTTTATACGATTCAGGAGGAAAAAATATCTGATTTCCAAATTCAAATTCAAAACAGATATTATAAAAAAATTTGAATCCGATTACCTTATTGGAAATTCGATAAGTACGATTTGACCAATAAGCAAATTGGATTTAAATACTGTTCAAAATCCGAAACAAACATCCAATTGTTTCCAATGTCCAAAGACATTTTCGAAAGAGATTTTTTAATTGATTTCAGACATCATAAGTTCAACTATCGTTTTTAACTCACATCTATTCTAAACTAAGAGATAGGAGCGGGATTTGGTTCAACTTCTAATCTCTAAAACCCCTTAAAAGCAATATCTTGCATGAAAATCACCGAAAAGAAACCCTAAAACTCTCCCATCTCACAAGAACACATACCCAACAAGAGTTAAACTTCCAAAAAAAATCCTGAGAGGAGTCAACGAAAAATCAACCTTTCTCTAGAAAAATTACCAATTTCAATCCTGAAATCAATGAAAAAAAATTTACTATTATTTCAGACCTCCTAAAATCTAAAATCCCTTAAAAACATTACCTTCCATGAAAATCACAGAAAATAAACCCTTAAACTCACCTATATAATAAACCCATCTCGTAAGAAAACATACTCAATATGAGTTAAGACTTGGTAAAAAAATCATGAAATGAGTCAACAAATTTCTTTTTTTTTTTTTTTTTTTGTAAAATCAAGAGATTTCTTGAACCAAAATCACAAGTTCAACCATACGAGACTCAATAGAAAGCAATCTATAGTCTATATCCATCGAGTTTTGAGTAGAGAGATAGAGACTAACTTATTCAATCGCCCGGAGAAGGAGAGAAGGGCTCGAGGCAGAAGCGCTCGAGGCACGATTCCTTGCAAAGCCCTAACCCAACGCGATGAAGGGTATGTTGCCGTTAGCAATCCTTAAAAAAAAAATTATAAATAAAAAAAAAAAAAAAGGTGATTTTGACATGCCCCTACATTTTGGTGAGTATTAGAGATAACCCCACTCCATTTTCAAACCCATGACTAGATCCCTTGCCCAAAACCTACGACGATTGGCTTTGTGAGCTGACAATTGATCCCAAATGTATCAGATTTGATCTAAAAAAAAATATGTGAAAAATCAGATTCGGATTAAAATTTTATATCCTATATGTTATGGATTGAAAATATCTAATTTTCCCTCAAAAAAATTTGATTCGAACATATTTTAATATTATTTTATTATTCTTATTTTTATATAATTACATATAGATAAAATGTTTTAGTCTTTTTTATTTTTCTTTATATATATGTAGTTGAAATGTGATTTTTTTTAAAGTTTATATGATTTCATATTTTCTAAATGTTTTGAACATTGATAATTTGAAAATACGACATGCATTCGGATCGGATCGAATCGATTTCTAATTAAGAATGAAATTAAACGAATTAGATTCAATTTACATATTCATTAATTCAATTGAATCGAGTACATGTTTAAAAAAAAATTAGATCATTATTAAAGTGGTACTGATCCAGTATCGAATCAATCTGTTGTTGGCCTTAGTGTGGAGAGTGGCTAAGCAGTTGGTAAAAAATTTAATTACTAAATTTTAAAATTACTAAAGTACCATGCACCAAACCAAGATTGGCAATCATCCTATATATATTTGGTATCTAATCCGATCTTATCCAGAAAAAAAAAAAGTTTCGATATGAAATTTGGATTTTCAAGTCGGATTCGAATTGAAATTTGAAATCTCATAAAATTTTAGATTGATTATGGATTAGTATCAATCCGATCCCAATGGTAAATCGATCTAATTATGTGTTATAGTCTTCTATACCTCTTTGTTAAGGGAAAAAAAACCTTGAAACTCTTTTCTTCATAAACCCATCTTCCTTAACCCAAGATCTCCCAAAGTCCATCGTATTTCTCTTCCACCACTCGACTCTCTCTCTCTCTCTCTCTCTCTTCAACTACACAACCTCATCCCCCAACCCTTTAGAATTTTTTTTTTCGTCTTTGAGAGTTTTCATTTTCTTATTTATTTTAGAAACCAACAATCCTCTCTTTGTGTAGCTGTTGCAAACTCACTCACTCACTATCTCTCCCTCAAACTCAGGTTTCTCCCAAGCCCCAAGTATTTTTCCTCAATCCAATTTCTTCAAAAGAAAGAGCTTCTGATGTTGGATTGGATTGGTTCGATTTTGTGTTGAGTGAAACCTTAATTGAATCAAATTTGATTCGAAAGACTCATTAATCCAATCAAGTCACATTTGGATTATGAGCAAAGGTTTTGGATCGATAGTGATTCAATATCGATCTAATACTGAACTAATCCATTGCCGGCCCAACACTTAACTTATACATGAGTCACTTGAGTGGTCATGTGGCCCTTGTGGAATGACATGTGGCAAAATAATTCTTCAGCGCTCGAAATTATTGTGATCTTGATCATAATCTTAATCTAAGTCAATGAAAATTGACAATCGCTAAAATTTTAATTCTAAGAATAAAATTCAACGGTGATAAATAATGGGACCAATTACTTGCCTACCATGTGGCATAGGTTGCACCCATTTAGGAAAAAAAAAATACATGCTTTCTTATTTTTAGAATATCTACCATTGGCAGTCCATTTCAAGAACTCCTCTTGATTATCTTCGATCTCTTTCCCTCAAGTCTCTTTTTTTCATCTCAGCCTTCTCTCTCAAAAAGTTCTCTCTTACTAATTTTTATTTAGGGAAGGAGTGCAATTTTTTTCCATCGTTGGGAGAGCAATCATATCAATAAAATGCAATGGAAATTTTTTTAATTGATGGACTACAATTGGTTCTAAGTGATCTGCAACTGGTCGTTTCTTAAATAGTCTTTTATTTTATTGAAATTTTTACAATTGTGAGATCTACAACACTGTGGTATTCGATCATGATTTTTTATGCCACAAGTAGATGAGTTCATACAATCTCTCCCCTATCCTAAAAGAGACCGTGTTGACTCATCGTAAGGCAACTGGTATGAAAAGAATCCAACTATTAAAAATAATTGTGTTATTTATATATTTAAATTTCTATTTAAAATAATAATTATTAATTTTGATTGAAAATTAAACTAATAGATGCCTAGATATGAATTCTTATTTTATATAGATCATAAACATTTAATTCAATAAAAATTGACAATTTCGCAGTAAAAATACCAAAAGCTTAATTGAATTGGTTCAAATTTTCTATAAAATTTGAGATTTTCTTGAAAACTTGGAGAATCGATTTTTTCACGAAAACATAGGGAATATATTTATATTTAATAATATTTTTCTAATTCAATCTTCATTAACCTTGTAGAAGCACAAATTGTGTGGAACTTGATCCATGATTATCAATGTTGTCACTATTTTTTTTTATATAAACAACATTAATACTTTTCACAAATTCCACGTAGTACCATACTTGCTTCTTTACTTTAAGTTCACACTCATTATATTTAGTCTTATCAAGTAAAATAAAGACAAGCCATATTGTTTAAACAAATAGATTATAAAAACAACTTCACATTAAAAATAAAAATATAAACCGTTATCATTTTTCACTATTTTATTAAGTAAAAAAAAATACTCCAATATCATAAACCCCACTTGATATCTATCTCCCACAAACATACCTTGTCATAAAAAACCATGCTAACTTACCATCAAAATTACCATATCATAAAACCAAGAGTTTTATGTACCACCAAAATTGGTATCAGAGCCAAGTGTCAAAAGTCCCCAGAAGTATCTATAATTATTTCAAAAGTTTCAAAAGAAAGTATATATATTTCAAATTTCATTTACAGTTTTATTTTATAGCTTTCATTCTGTACAAATTGTCTAAAATACAAAGTACTATACCCAAAGGTAGCTTAAAGGCAATCCAGCTTCTATCCTGATTTTAAAGGTATTTGTATTTTATACATTGTTTTCTCTTTATTGCATACTATGTTTTCTCTTAATTGTTTTACAAATTATTTTTCATTAAAACAAGTTAATTTTAAATATTTAGATCTAGGTCCGAAGCTTCCTAGTTGGGTTGTAAACTCGTAGACAGTATTACCGTAAGACGAGTAGTAAATCCTTGACCAGCCACTAGAATGAAAACATTTAAAATTCAATTTGTTTAAATAGAAATAATTTTAAAATAAAACTACAAGTAGACAATAACTCTTCAAATGATAACATAATCAAAACAATTTCAATCAAACAAAATGATGAAATCTCATATGAAAATATTGAATAATCAATAAAAAATTGTACAATTCCAAAAGTCCCAACAAATAAAATTTACAAAGATAAACCAAAATTAAAAAATGACTATATATTAAATACAATAGAGCAATCTATGTCAATTTCTCCCAAAATGGAAAATATTTCATTACTTTCACAAAAGTTATTAGAAAGACTTAAAAATAAAATAAAAATGTAATTACATTCATTTTGGCCTTATCCAAGTAGCAATAGTTCCCCTTACTAGAACATGCATACTTCTACTCTAGCTCATGTTAGAGACAAAAAACACATGAAATTTTCAGATCAATTAAAAGGAATGATTCAGGCACCGTTACATGAAGGTCTTATATTCTTTAATTGATTTCTAAATTTCTTTGTCTCTTCGACAGATCCAACAATTTCAAAATTCTTAACCTTAGACATTCAAACCGAAGGATTTAATATGTCAAATGTTGAAAATATCATAGTGATTTATAGAATTTACTATAAATCCATAATTTCTTTAATTCCAAACATAGCTTATCAAAGTCAAACAAAAGGATTTATCACATTATTTTTAACAAATTTTAAAAATACTATAATAACTTCAAAACAAATTAAATAAGACACCATTGATCTTAATAGTTCTTGGAAAATAGAAAAAGGACAAGAACCTATCCCCAAAGAAGATGATCAAATAGAAAGTATCATTGAATATTCTAGGGTACTATGGAAGTCAACTTTGATACAGTAAGTCAAAATAACTATGTTGTATCAAGACCATCAACAAGTTCATTTTCTAGAAAATCATTTGATCAAATGACCAATAAAATGTACAATATTGTTCTAACTCATATATTTTTATCTTGTTCACCCAAAACAAAAAAGAAGTAGAAACATAATACAATCCTACCGAGTCTGATTTTGATAGTCCACCAAGACAAGTTAATATGATTTGTCTTGAAAATAAAAAATTTATGATAAACAAAAAACTATTTAAAGCTGATATTCTAAAAAATCCTCTACACAAATGATTTTTTTAAGAAATTTTCTCAAACATAACAAAAGATAATTAAAGAAAAATGATTTGAAGAAATAACTAAAAAAAAGGCTCACATACCATTATTACATGGTTAAAAAGTCATACAAATTTTAAATCATCTCATTTAGTAAAAATGTTAAAACAAAAAATAAAAATATGGGAAACAGTAAAAATGAAAAGACTGAATCATCATTTCCTTCATTTAGGACTATAAAAACAATGGGTTCAATAGCAACACTAATTCAATCAGAAGCACAATTTCAAAAAGAAATTCCATGTACTCAATAAAATATATCTCATTTAAATGAATAAAATAATTATACTAACACTTATCTTCACTAACGAGAATAAAAAATATGGTAATTATCCAATAAACCCAACACAAAAATTATAGGATAAACATTAACAATACAATCAAAAGATAAAAAATATTTTCATCTTAAAAAAGGATTAACCCAATAGAAACTATAGATGCACTTTTTCGCTATAGCTCGAGATCTCCCTTGAAAATTCCTAACTTGTGGAAACCTGCAACAGAGTCACTCCGACGATCAAGTTAGAAATTAGTGCCGAGCTAATAAGAAGTTCTCTAGGAATATTTTTTATAACCTTTATGAGAGTTGCAACATAGTATTTATAGCATTTCTAATTTGTGAATTTTTCAAGATATTTCCAATGATTTCTATCGGAGTGGTTGTGCCTGCTTTTTGACTTATCAGTTGCAAGAGTTGTTATACCTGCCCTGTCAGGACAGGAGTAGTTTCAACCGTTCTACTAGGTTGAGAGCTGTCAAATCTGTCCTGTCAATGTCAGAGCTGTCACACCTGACCTGTCAAGTCTCATATGCATTTGACCCATATTTATGAAGCCCAATATAACGTAGCACGGCATATTTCCCACTCAACTCGGTGAGTCAAAAGTTATTTACTCAATTTGCCACGAGACAATATCTCTGAGAAATACCCTTCACAATACCCCCTCTCATGGTCTTGGATCTAAATTCGAGTCCCCGAGATATTAAAGGCTAACACGTGGTGGTTATCAGTTGGATGCTAGTCTGAACTGGCTCATTAATTGCATTTACTTATGATGTCTGACCGTACGCATTCCGAGGACGGTGGTAAACAGCACCTGTTAGTGCAACTCCACCGTAAGTGTGCATCTTCTTCATGTCGTATACTAAACCTTGTGGACTTCCTACATCCATTAAGAGGTTCAAACATGAAATTGTAGGGTTGTCAACGGATATTAATCGATTCAAATGCAGGCTTTTTTTATTCGATTCTGGAGGAAAAAATATCTGATTTCCAAATTCAAATTCAAAACAGATATTATAAAAAATTTGAATCCTATTACCTTATCAGAAATTCGATAAGTACGATTCGACCAATAAGCAAATTGGATTTAAATACTGTTCAAAATTTGAAATAAATATTCAATTGTTTCTAATGTCCAAAGATATTTTCGAACGAGATTTTTTAATTCATTTCAGACATCATAAGTTCAACTATCGTTTTTAACTCACATCTATTCTAAACTAAGAGATTG
Source organism: Akebia trifoliata (assembly GCF_017979445.1). NCBI lineage: Eukaryota > Viridiplantae > Streptophyta > Magnoliopsida > Ranunculales > Lardizabalaceae > Akebia > Akebia trifoliata. The sequence continues at coordinate 31,955,929 of NC_141385.1, read as the reverse complement.
GAGCGGGATTTGGTTCAAACTTCTAATCTCTAAAACCCCTTCAAAGCAATATCTTGCATGAAAATCATCGAAAAGAAACCCTAAAACTCTCCCATCTCAGAAGAACACATGCCCAACAAGAGTTAAACTTCCAAAAAAAATCCTAAGAGGAGTCAACGAAAAATCAACTTTTCTCTAGAAAAATTACCAATTTCAATCCTGAAATCAAGAAAAAAAATTTACTATTATTTCAGACCTCCTAAAATCTACAATCCCTTAAAAACATTACCTTCCATGAAAATCACAGAAAATAAACCCTTAAAACTCACCTATATAATAGACCCATCTCGTAAGAAAACATACTCAATATGAGTTAAGACTTGATAAAAAAAATCATGAAATGAGTCAACAAATTTCTTTTTTTTTTTGTAAAACCAAGAGATTTCTTGAACCAAAATCACAAGCTCAATCATACGAGACTCAATAGAAAGCAATATATAGTCTCTATCCATCGAGTTTTGAGTAGAGAGATAGAGACTAACTTATTCAATCGCCCGGAGAAGGAGAAGGGCTCGAGGCACAATTCCTTGCAAAGCGCAAATCCTACGCGATGAAGGGTTTGTGTTGCCGTTAGCAATGCTTAAAAAAAATTATAAATAAATAAATAAAAGGTGATTTTGACATGCCCCTACAATTTGCTAAATATTAGAGATAACACCTCTGCATTTTCAAACCCACGACGTAGATTCCTTACCCAAAACCAACGACGGTAGGGTTTGTGGGCTAGCAATTGATCCCAAATGTATCTGATTTGATCCCAAAAAATAAATGAAAAATCAGATTTTCAGATCGGATTCGGATTGAAATTTTATATCCGATATGTTATGGATTGGAAATATCTAATTTTCCTAGAAAAAAATCTGATTCAAATATATTTTAATATTATTTTATTATTCTTATTTTTATATAAATACATATAGATAAAACGTTTTAGTCTTTTTTATTTTTCTTTATATATATGTAGTTGAAATGTGATTTTTTTTTTAATTTTATATGATTTCATATTTTCTGAATGTTTTGAACATTGATAGTTTGAAAATAAGACATATGTTCGGATCGAATCGATTTCTAATTAAGAATGAAATTAAACGAATTGGATTCGGTTTGCATATTCATTAATTCGATCGGATCGAATACATGTTTAAAAAAATAATTAGATCGTTATTGAAGTAGTACTGATCCGGTATCGAATCGATCTGTTGTTAGTCTTACGTGTCGTTTGTTTAAACTAAACAAATAAGTGTTGAATGATTATAATTGCTGAAACTGTATAAGTACTGAATTTAAGTGCTCAAATTGCTGTTTATTTACCGATCTGAATTATGCTAAACTGATTCAAATTAATCGTTGTGATGACATAAAACTGTTTGTTACTTAATGCTGAAAACTGGTAAATTGACTATATTACCCTTTTCAACAGTTATAATCGCATAATACTATTTATTCGACTATTTTAACTGTTACTTTATATCACACATAATAAAAAAAAAACATACATGTAAAAGATAATCTAGTCAGTTATTTTAAATTACAAACACAATTCATCGTACCCAAATTTTGAATTACATACAATTATATTTATCTTTTTTTAGATCTAATTTTTCTTTCAAATTCTTACATAATTGTATAATGTTGGTCCAAATTTTCTCAATCTTTCTATTTTTGTATTCAGTTTTTGTTTCATCTTCCTCACGTTTGTTGATGAAACAATATTCGACTCCTTGTACCACGTGAATAAACCACAACCATTGTGTACTGCATATAGTAAAAATAACATAAAAATTAAATGTATTAATCCATTATATGACATTGTGTTATACCATTGTGTACTGCATATAGTAAAAATAACATAAAAATTATATATCATTTTTGTGCTATACCACCATTAACTAATATCTTACCGTTGATTTATGACAACAATAAAATCTCCGTCATTTGTTACCATTTTTGTTTGATATAGTTGTTAATAGCTTGCATAGTCTACATCCACATTTGCACCATCTCAATTTATTCAACCAAATCCAAAATCTACATCCCTTGTTATTTTTAATCTAAAATAAATAAATAAATAAATATTATATTTTAGATAATGATATGTGATTTCAAATAAAATTTCATATAAAAAATTATAAAGTTATCGTATTTTGACATTTTATATACAAACGATCTGAATTTTTTGAAGTTCCTGATATACAAACTTGACAATAGCCTTCACCACACGCACATGAGATTTTTACATCCATCTAACTAAATAATACAATATTATAAATAAAACAAGTAATAAGCATAGAAACAAACATGAAAATAAACATACATCGACATAAATTTAAATGTTTATAAGAACTTGTATTCTAATAACAAACAAATGAGAAAATAAAGATACATTCACATCAAACAAAATGTCTAAACATTCAAGTAATATAATTTACTTAAAATATAAATTCAAATAACATAATTCACATAAATTCAAGGATTTGCATTGATAAATTGATTCACAATTTGGTCACGTAAACCAATCATGAACACCCGTTCATTTTGCCCATATAAATTATTGATCTCGTGAAGGTCATTTCCATTGTTAGCCATATTTAGAGGAATATCATCATTTTTAAATTGTCTGAATAGCTCATCTGTCATTGAAATCGTACGAAGAAAATTGTGGATTGCGATGAATGCAATCACTATATTCTTTTGTGTTGGAAAAGTAGGACGCCATCTTTTTTAAAATTGGGAAACGTACTTTTAGAACTTCGAAAGACCTCTTTATTACATTCCTCAACTTGAAATGTAAATGATTAAATATTTCTTCTTTACCCCTACCTCTCCCACGATGAAAATTAGGTAACCAATATCGAACGTTACGATATGGTGCCATGAACCCACGTGTGTGCGTATAAGTAACATCAACAAGATAATATTTATCTACATCAAAACAAAAATAACATCACATTAAACTTATAAAATGTAATGACTAATCCCTAATATAAAATAAATAAAGATTATTTTTACCAGGTGGAGGTATTGGAAATTTGTTTGTAGAGTCAAAAATGATCTCCATTAAGATCCGTGAATCATGTGCCTCTTTTTCCAGTTGGCTTGGACGTATGTGAAAATCATTTCAAAATTACAAATAGTCATAACATTTTGATAGCATTCGGAGTTTTCTCTTCCTTTCACTTGATGGACTGCCCAATGAAGTATGCTTCTAACTAATGTTATTATTCGGTCTAGTGACAAGAAAATTGTTAATAAGGATAGATACAAAAAGATATCACAGAATATGTGAATGAAAGAATATGCAAGACTATGGCAGGATACCTAAAAACTAATAGTCATTTCAAGTAGCATAATCAGATAAATAATTATTTATCTTATATATTTGTCAGTTCCTTACATGAATCTTGATCTTTCATTTCATGATGGTATGTCAAGCAATTAGATCATGCATGACCATAATGCTATATCATCCAAGTAGAAGCTTTCCTATGGAAACAATCATAAGCAACAATTATTAAAAATATATGTTTATCTTGTATTGGACAGAAGAATGTCAGACTTAAGTTTTTGTTGAAATTTGCCTTTGCTAATATAGTTCTTGTCCCATAGGTTTAATTTATTTTTCTTATTCTTCAGTTATTCTAAAAGTCAAGGACGTGAGATGTGTGCCTATGTAGGAGTCAATAGGCAATGATTCTTTCATAAATAAGTGTTTATATTCATTTTTACCCACTCTAAAGATTTCTCTTCCTCGATGACATGCTCTAGTCCATTTATCCCGGAAGCAAACAATAAACAAATAAATGCTCTGGACTATAGAGTGATCATGCTTGTTGGACAATGAGACAAGTTGAGATCTTGTAACTTGTGAAATTGTCCCAAGAAAACATCTGATTGAAGATATTGATTGTTTTTCTAATCCAATTATACATGGTTTTCTTTTCAGCATTCTTTCATCAAGCAATTCTATGCATCTGTGACCAAATCAGATTACATCACACTACGGTTGGGATTCATCATGGTAATCTATTATATTTGAAGGTTGAGATGGTCAATTCAATTTGTTTGCTTTAATTGTTGTTATCCTTTTATCTCATTTTCCATGGCCATTGCCTTCTTGTTGAAGCTTTCTTTGCTGTAGACTCATTGCAGGGGAAATCCAAAGTTTAATTTTTACAAGTACATGAATCATGCCGTTGAAGCTGATTTTAAGAAAGTCGTTGGTATAAGTTAATTAATGTCTCACAGGACAATGAACCACACACACAAAAGCTAAAGCTTAGTTTAGCATATTGTATTTGTAACTAGGCATACTGACCATAAATTTTAAAGCTTGAAGTGTTGTAGTATGACGTCTTTTTAATTGTCTTGAAATTCTTCTATGTACTTAATCAATTTTTAATTTCTTCTGTTGTAGTTGGTATCTATGGATATTTGTGGTCATATTCTTGTTGCTGAACATTGATGGTAAGCTAAATCTCAAGCTAGTCCATTGATGAAGTTTTTTAGATCATTTTGATTTCTGATGCCCAAGTATTGTTAGTTTTAGATTTGTTTTGAGATCAATTCAATTTTACAGCTTGAAACTCTCTAGTTGGAAATATCACCAAAAAAATGATCTGATTTTCATTAAAAAAAATATCCTAAAATCCCATCCAAAATCCATGAGGAGCACATACAATGCTGTTATATGGTTCAAACCCATGAGATGGTATATCTATCTCTAACTATCACAGTTATAGGCTATGTTCATGATGATGTGACACACCATAAGATGTGTTGTACACACTACCCTTAAAATCTACAGAAATTGCTTGAAATATAGTAGCAAATATGCCAAAAGGAGACTAGATTCTATGAAAAGAGAAAGAATGCCAAGTAGATGAGTTCATACAATCTCTCCCCTATCCTAAAAGAGACCGCGTTGACTCATCTTGAGGCAACTGGTATGAGATGAATCCAACTATTAAAAATAATTGTGTTATTTATATATTTAAATTTCTATTTAAAATAATAATTATTAATTTTGATTGAAAATTAAACTAATAGATGCCTAGATATGAATTCTTATTTTACATAGATCATAAACATTTTATACAGTAAAAATTGACAATTTCGTAGTAAAAAATATCAAAAGCCTAATTGAATTGGTTCAAATTTTCAATAAAAATTGAGATTTTCTTGAAAACTCAGAGAATCGATATTTTCACGAAAACATGGGGGATATATTTATTTTTAATAATATTTTTCTAATTCAATCTTCATTAACCTTGTAGAAGCACAAATTTCGTGGAACTTGATCCATGGTTATCAATGTTGTCACTATTTTTTTTATAAACATCTTTAAAACTTTTCACAAATTCCACATAGTACCATACATGCTTCTTTACTTTACGTTTACACTCATTAGATCTAGTCTTATCAAGTAAAATAAAGACAAACCATATTGTTTAAACAAATAATGGATATGGTCAGTATTTTGGGTTTGAAGTGTGTTAACAAGAGTGAAAATCCTGTCAAGGATGTGCTAGAAGGCCATAAGTCATTTAGGGAAAGGTTATTTCAAAAAATATAAAGAGTATCTAAGGATGATATTGAGTGAGTCATAGATCGTAATGATATTAACCTTGAAGATGACATTAGGCTATCCCTTTTATTTATATTGAATACCTTTTACCAAATCATAGCAAAGTATTGCAACTTCATCTTCAGTGATTTAAAACCCTAAATTTAATCAACTTTATCAGGGCACTTATCATGTTATTTAACCTATTTGTATCATAATTAGAAATTAATCATGCATTTCTCTTTTGACATTACCTTAAATGATTTGTCGAAATAAATGGACATAATTGCAGGAATATTTATGTTTTTGGAAAATTTGATCTAAGCAGAAGAGGCTCTATCCTAATGATGTCCTAACTCATCTCACTTTGCAGATAATCGTTAGTAAATACTTCCCCTCGGGTGGATCCATTGGAGTCATTGTGATGCAGCGTTGAAAAATGTAAGCGCCAGCGACTAGTGCAATACTAATGAGTCTAAAATGCCCAACATTAACAGATTTTAGATGGTACAAGGATGTTTATTTATCTAAATTATACTCCCTAAATTCTGGTTGTGATGATGTATTTTGGAAAGAAAAATTCATATCAGGCTTACCCAAATTATTTGCAGAAAAAGTTCGAAAAAGCCTAAAAAATAATGATACAGATACTATAGATTACCGATTATATTCATTCGGAATGCTAATACAAAGAATCAATATGGTTGGACTTAAACTGTGTTCTGAGTTAAAACTCAAAAAACAAATTGAAAAACAAAAATCTCGAAAAGAATTAGGAGATTTCTGCTATCAATTTGGAAAAGAAATGTTTAGAGCTCCATCGCAAAAAATAAGCAAAAAACCCTCAAAATCTACCAGTTTTAAAAAAAATTTGACAAGAAATACCCAAACATTATATAAAAAATTTCCAAAAAGAAATTCACAAAAACAAGAGAAAACAGAGAAAAATATTGATACTAAACCCATTATTTGCTACAAGTGTGGAAAACCTGGTCATAAAGCCAATAGATGTCATCTAAAAAACTTCAAGAAAAAGGTTAATGAATTAAAAATACCCCTTTCTTCTTCAGAAAAAGAAACCACTTCCTCTACAAAAAATGAGTGTGAATACCCATGGCATCTCGATACGATTTCATCTAGCTCCTCCTCTATAAACATGCTTCAAATTAATGTCTTAATTGAAAACGAAAAATTAATGTTAAAAATACTAGATGAAATCCCTGATCATACCCAAAGAACTCAACATTTGTGTAACACCCCAGATTTTCAACTCATATCTCGAGGAAAGTAAATGGTGAGATTTGGAGGGAAATATCGAATGAGAGACTTAGAGTAAAATACTCGAAGATTACTATGATTAATTTTGAGGAAAATCGACTTCGCCATTAGATTCAAAAGGATCGAAATATATACATTAGCCTGTAAGCAAGTTTGAATTCGAGTTCGGAGGACAAAGTTATAAAATCCTCGAATTTCGCATTAAGTGGGACCCAAAACAGTGGAATTTCGTTAGAGCGATAATCGAAAAGATTTGATGACACCATTAGATCCGAATCGAAAAATTATTCGAAATGGTATATTCGTTTGTCGTTTTCCGAGTCCGAATAGTTAAGTTACGATCGAAACTAGAAATAATGGGGAAATTACAAGTATGCCCCTCAGCTTTATTATAAAAAGGAATCTGATTTCTTTTATTTGATTCTTTCCTCTTCTTCTCTAAGAAACCCCAAACGGCAGTCACTTTCAACCCTAGGGTTTCGACCCATTTCCGTTAAGTTTGTGCGCGAACGAAGCCGAGTTGAACCTCGACGAAGAAGGCAAAGTTGTCGGCCACGACGAGGGCTACAACTTCACCACCTTTGGTTGTTCATTCTTGTTCATTTTCTCCATCCTCCATCAAAACCAGCCGGGTAGCTCGAGTAAACCTCAACACATTCCATCCGAAGGCTTCATCGAGTTAGGAGCTAGGTCTATACTTCATTGTAGAAGCGAAGAAGAACGTCATTGTCGGATACCTTTCAAACCCTCGCTCGTTTCGCATCCAAGTCAACCCAACCTCAACTCTTTCGCCACCAACTTTGATCCTTGTACGAGTTCATCACCTTTGGCGTCCACAACCAAGTAAGGGACTTCCAATTCTTATTGGTAGCTTTAGATTTCCAAAATGTGCATTTAGGGTTTTGAAACAAAACTTATTGTTTGCATTTAAATCGTAGAAAGTTGTTCTTTGATTTCAAAATCATGGTAGAAGTAGATGCTTTGATGATGCTTTATCAAGTTTTAACTAAGAATTCGTGGGTGGGTCGAATGGTGAGAAGAATGGGAGAAGAAATCGAAAAAGGGGATCAAAAACTCGAAAGTTCGAGTGAGGTTCAGGCTGTAGGCGGGAAGGGTCGGTGCCACCGGCACCTGCCGAAGGCATTCTGTCGGTTCCACCGACAGAATGAAGCTTCTGCCACCGATGAAATCAAGAATCGCCGAAAATTTTATACTGTCGGCAGAACCGTCGGTCCCACCGACATCTGCCGATGAGCAAACTGTCGGTTCCACCGACAGCATCCTGGTTCTGCCACCGACAGACACTGTTCTGAGTCAGAAACAGACTCTGACTCTTGGCTTGACCTCCTCACACCTTATACACTATTTCTCACCCTTTATTTCATTAAAAACATTTAAGTAAATGTCATTTACTTTAAGTTCTTTAATGAAATTAAGGTTTTACCCCCCATTTCGGAACAATGGGAATGGTTTTAAGATCCAAATCTCAAAGGATCAAAATCCGAATTTTGGTTTAAAGAACGAAACGTAATTTTCGACGTTTTCGGCAAGTTTTCAAAATGAAATAACTTTCGCGTTTCTTTGAATTAGATTACAAAAACTATATGGTGTCGAATCTCATGATCGAGACTTTCATTTCGAAAAACCCGTTTTCAATTTCGAGAACTTCGAAAAATTGAGTTTCTGACACTTAGCCAAATTTTCACCAGCTTTCTCTATTTTTAACAGCTTTGGTCCCGAGCATCGCTGGGACCTTATTTTTGAATAAACTTCGGTGGTTTTCAATCGAAAGACCAAAAGAATGACTTTGAAAGATTGAAAATGAATGGTCGATGTGAAAAGATGAAAAGTGAGAATGTCGAGAGAATGGGAAAAGGGAATGAACGGTAAAATGTCAGAATCACACCCGCGGGGTGATGTCTACATTTTACATTGTATGTTGTGTGTAGGTTGGTGAAAGGATATCCAGGTTATTAATGAAAGGGTTGCATGTTTATTTCCGATTATGTTAGCGCGTGCGCTGAGTACTGTTATTTATTTTTAGGCTGGGGGGGGCCACGGTTGCATGGTAGGAACTGGATATCCGTTCTCAACCCTGTTCTGTTAATTTCTCTTTTCTTTTAAATGAAAAATCATATATATACGTAGTTATTTTGTGAGCTGTTAAAGGGTTTGTGAATGCCTGAAGGGATAGTGTGTCACATCATCCGGAGGGGTGCACTATCCTGGGATGTACGGTAGGGACCACCAAACTCATACGTGGTATGGGACGCGTATGAGAGTGGAGTCACAACTGGAATCCGGGTCCATTCCTTTCTTATCTTTACCAGTGAACGTGTTTTGTAAAGGTGGTCGTATACGAGTGGAGTGTCATTTGGGAATCACATGCACGCCTGATAGGCATAGACGAAGATGATTAGTCAGTGATCACTAACAATCTAGTAGTAGTCGAACGTTCTGACACATCGAAAAGAGACCTATTGCTTACGGTCACGTCAAACGGCCAACCTGAGCCGGATAAATGGTCACCAATGTGGTAAGTGCAGCGACCGGCCACAAAATCAGGAACTAAAAGCCAGATTTATGTTGTAATATTATGTCCTGACTGGGAGCGATCCAGTCGTGAATCCCAACTCTTTAATTCCAATACTCCACCACTTGTATTATGTATCTGTTGTTATATTTCGAATTACAAACTGAGAAGCATGTCTATTATTTTAACGTTGTCAACATTATTTGCATAAAATGGAGAATGTATAATGAGTATGGATGATTGATGTTATGTGTAATTTTTAAACTGTTTAGTTGCTCATCCCTGGCTATATGTACCAGTTGATCGTATTTTATCTTGTAAAACCTTGCATGTATTAAAATGTTCAGTATGCTTTATTCGATCATACTTAGGAAGGGTTATTAGTAGGAATTGGCTGTGGACTTACTGAGTAGCCATTGTTACTCACCCTTTCCTTCCTATTTTTTTTAGTTTCAGCACTTGCAGCTATCGAGACAGGCGCAGAGTCAGTAATTGAGGAGCATCTGGTCGGTCAGATTGACGACCAGAGTCTTTTGCCTGGTGAGCACGAGGGCTACATCCCTTAGTGTTGTCAGTTTCCGCCAGGATGTATGTAGTTTTTGGATTGAGAGTTTAGGCCTATGTTAGGGTGAGAGTGTTTTGGTAAGCCTGTATATGATAAATCTTCCGCACTCTGATCTACTTACATGTTAGATGTAATTAGTTTTCCGCTGTTATTTTCCTGTATCTACATTTTTATATACAGGTTTTGTTATAAATTGGTTTATCAGGTTTGTGTTCCGTGAAACGCTGACATAAACAGAGGAGACCATGCCGAAATTTCGAGGTGCCACCTAGTACCTTGGGATTTGGCCTTGGGATTTGTGTTAGCGTTTGGCGGGGCGCCACAATTTGATTCAAATAATGGAAAATATAAAAAATAAAGAGTCAAAAGAAAAAGGCATAGAGAAAAAACAAAATGTCTCCACCTCATTTCAAGCATATTCATTAAAAGACATTTATTCAAAAGTAAACAAAATAGGATCAAAACAATCCACCGCAAATCTTACATTATCCAGTTTACAACATCAAATTAATCAACTAAAAGAAGAAATTAACTTCTTAAGAGAACAAATATCTGAATTACAAATATCTTCAAACATTCAACCCGAATCCGGAAAATTATCCGATACTGAAATACTAGATACCGAAATACAAACCAATGAATTTCTCAACACCATTATTCATTATAAATATCAAAAATGGTATACTACCATAACCATAAAAAATAAGAAATTTTCAAAAAAATTCATAGCTTTAATAGACTCAGGTGCATACTTGAATTGTATACAAGAAGGATTGATTCCCATATCCTTGTGTGAACCCACCAACACCTCGTTAATAACAGCCAATGGAAAACAAATGAATATTAAATATAAAATAACGGACTCTTATATTTGCAAGCACAAGACTTGTATCCCAATACCCTTTTTTATTGTTCCAAACTTACAGCAAGAAGCTATATTAGGAAATCCTTTTTTAAATCAAATACAACCATTTATTATGACCCATGAAGGAATCCTTTGTAAAATAGATGGTACTGAATTACTCTTCAATTTTATAACTCCCCCTACCTACGGACAAGTTGATATACTAATAAATCTAATCAGATCCAAACAAAAACAACTCATTTTAATAAATCAAGAGAAAGAATTTCAAAAAATAAAACAAGATATCACTAGTAACAAATTACAAACAAAAATAAGACATTTCGAACAAACTTTAATAAAAAATTGTTGCTCTGATGTACTTAATGCATTTTGGTATAGAAAAACTCATCAAGTAACATTACCCTATATTCCAAATTTTAATGAAAAGGATATTCCTACAAAAGCTAGACCTATCCAAATGAATTCTCGATTTCTAGAGTTATGCAAAAAAGAAATCCAAGATCTCATCAACAAAAAATTAATATGGAAATCAAAATCACCCTGGAATTGTGCTGCTTTTTATGTTGAAAATGCAGTAGAGTTAGAAAGAGGAGCTCCCAGACTCGTAATAAACTATAAAGCCCTTAATAAAGTACTACAAGCAATAAGATATCCAGTGCCAAATAAACAAGACCTTATTGACCGCCTACTAGAAGCAAACATCTTTTCAAAATTTGACTTAAAATCAGGATTTTGGCAAATACAAATAAAAGATTATGATAGATATAAAACAACATTCACCGTCCCTTTTGGACATTATGGACTAAAAAATGCTCCAAGCGAATTCCAAAACATGATGAACGACATATTCTCAAAATTCTCAAAATTCGTATTAGTTTATATAGACGATATATTAATATTTTCTCAAAACATAGACTCCCATTGGAAACATCTTTACATATTTAGAAAAACAATCCTATAAAATGGGTTAGTCCTTTCTCAAAGAAAAATCCACCTTTTCCAAATAAAAGTCCAATTTTTAGGATTCTTCTTAGAAAATAAAACTTACACTCCTATAAACCGTGTTATTCAATTTGTTGATAAATTTCCTGATGAAATTACAGACAACAAACAATTACAAAGATTTTTAGGATGTCTTAATTATGTTCTCAATTTTATAAAAAATCTAAAAGCAGAACGCAAAATTCTTTTTGACTTTTTAAAAATCCTAAAGAAAAATAGTCCCAAAAAGATATGGACTACAAATCATACACTTGCAGTTCAAAAATTAAATAAACTGTAAATGTACTACCTTGTTTACATATCCAGAATCCTGAACTACCCAAGATAATTCAAACTGATGCATCAGAAATAGGATATGGAGGAGTATTGCTACAAAAAATAGAAAATGAAGAACAAATAGTAAGATATACTACAAGAATTTGGAATCCCTGTCAACAAAATTATTCTACAATAAAAAAGAAAATATTAGCTATTGTTTTAACAATTTTAAAATTTCAAAGTTATATATTAAACCAAAAGTTTTTATTAAAAATAGATTGCAAATCTGTAAAAGATGTTTTAGAAAAAGATGTCAAAAATCTTGCTTCAAAACAGATTTTTGCCAGATGGCAAGCTTTATTTTCAATTTTTAAATTTGATATTGAATTCATCCATGGATCTCAAAATTGTCTCCCTGATTTTTTAACCAAAGAATTCCTTCAAAAGCCACAACAATGAGCAATTCCAAAAGCCATCAAAAGTCCAAAGGAAAAGATAAACTGCCTATTGAAATATCTCCTTCTCGTTTCTCTCCAATATCCCCAAAGTCTGAATACTTACACAAAATAAGCCAAGCCTTATTTTCTCTGTCTCAAAAGTAATATGAATCATTATCTATTGCTCAAATACAAAAACAATTATTCCCTGCAAATAACCTTTTAATCCCAAACAACCCAATCTTTCTTCAAAATTCTACGAAGCCATCCTTTCTCAAACACAAAGTGCAATTATATCTCACAATCTCGATCAAGATGGACAAATTGCTTATTCAAAAATCAAAATTCAAAAGATAATGTCTGACCAAGACTGGGGAGAGTCTTTCTGGACTTCCAAATATGTCAAATCTCCTTCTAACTAACAAATTCCCTATACCTATTGGGATTATCAAAATGCTTGGGAATATGTTCTACTCATTCAAAATACCAAAGGTTCTCATTCTTGGTTCATCCAATTCTGTTAAAATTTTAATAAAGAAATCCTCTATTGGTTCTTCAATCAATAGTGGCAAAATTACGGCTCAATATCTGAAATCCTCCCCTTTGAACAAGTTACCCTCTTTGAAGAATTTATTAACAATAATAAATTCAAAATCGAAGATTTGAACTACCAAAATATGTTGTTTTTCGCACACACCAAATATCCATGGATTCTCAGATGGAACCATTCAAAAGAAATCCTAGATAGCTTTCCCACTTTTTAAAAAAACACCTATGTCAAATGGTGGGATAAATATGACCAGACCAAAGCAGCAGAGTCGTCTTCCCTATTGAATTCGCCGCTGAAGATTTCTCAGTCGAATTATCCAAATTTGCCAAAAGCTTAAACATCCTCAAAATCTTATGCTAATGTAGCGGCATCAACAACAGCAACTCCAACTACTTCACCAGTAAAAATTTCAGCTCAAAATTTCTTAATAGCCATCGAACAAATGCAAAAGATCTCTAAAGAACTCAAAAGCCTCAAAGATACTATGTCAAGCCGTGGATCTATCACTGCAAGATCCTTTTCTTCTAATAGTCCCTTTGAAAATGATGATAACGATGCCGAGCAGTTTTTGTTCTAGAATAAAAAATGTACAATACTCAAATATGTATAATACATGTACAATACATGAAGATAACTATCATCAAAAGCCTTTTTGAATGATTGTTCGCCAGGTAAAAGAAAAAGATCAGCAAGTCAAAAGAAGAAGAATCATTATAGCTACTGTAGTCTGTCTTTTTAGCCTTTAATCATTATCATAAACATGTAACTGTAGTGTCGGTTTGTCTGTATATTGTCAGTGGGTTTTGACTTATGGAACTTGGCTCTGATACCAATTTACAGGATCAATGACTTCAATGACTAACAATTTGATGTTTGATTGGCTTGGAGAAGGTTAGGAGAATAATCGGAGAATGGTCGGAGAATGGTCGGATAATGGTCGGAGAAGGTCGGAGTAGATCGGAGAAGGTAGGAGAATGGTCGGAATAGATCGGAGAAGGTAGGAGAATGGTCGGAGAATGGTCAGATATGGTTGGTTCAAAACTCAAGTGTCCTCCCAAGAAAGACTCTTACTCTCTTTATAGATGAGAACCAATTTTCAGATAAGGATTAGATTAGATAAGGATAAGAGAAAAAGTAGATGCATGTGACCGACAAAATTATTTTCGAGCCAAGTGGGGAGAATGCTTTTTAGATTGACAAAATTATTGAAATAAAAAAAATAAAAAAAAAAATCTTATGTTTATATATATATGCTTGAAAAAGTGTTTAAAGTTAGAATGAAAAAATGATTTAATAGTTGTTAAAATATAAATTTTAAAAAGAAAGCGCCTATTTTATTTTGAAGATGCTTAAGTAAGAATCACAAAAGATTTTTTAATATAATAATTGGTGTAAATTTTTTTTAATTAATTATTTAATATTTAAAAATAAAATGTAATAATTGTTAAAATTAAATTTTAATTAATTTTTTTAAATCACGTCCATAGCTTCAATTTTCTTACTTTTAAGGTTATTGATATTTAAAATACTTGTAAATATAATAATTATTAAAATTTAATATTTAACTAATTTTTTAAAGAAAAATAAATCCATAATAGCATTAATATTTATTAATATAATAATTACTAAAATTTTAAATTTTAGTTATTAAAAATATTTATTATTCTTTTATGTAAAGAAGAAAATAGAAGGTTAAAACTTAAGAAGAAAGTTTATACTGTGATTCTTCAAAAAAGATTTGTAGGCATGAGATTACCTTCCAACAAAAATAGAGTGTCTTGAGGATCCCTTCCCAAAGATAGATTCAATTAAATGATCTTCTTGTTTAAGAAATAACGAGTACTTGATACAAAGGAGCAACTTGTTGACGTCTTTGATCAATAAAAAATAACAGTTTTTTGTCGTCTTACAGAAATTCAAAGATATATGAGAAATTTTTTTTTTCAAATATGATGGTTTTTTGGTAGAATTCGTTAGAAGGATGGAGAAAAAGAAACATAGTCAAATATAGAGAGGAAATGAGGCAACATTTTGGAGAGGAGTCTGTGAGTTGTAACAATTAGTGCCAATATTGATATACTAACAAAAAAAATATTTAAAAATGCACAAACATGAATTACACATAAAATAATTCTAAAAAACACTCCAATTCTTGTTACTTTTTTTTAACTAATTTAAAAAAAAATAAAATGTAATTAAAATTTTAATTAATTATTTGAAGAAACGTGTCTATGAGCATAAAAAAAAGATTTTTTAATATTATAATTGTTAAAAAAATATTTTTTAATTAATTTTTAAAGATAAAATGTAAAAAAATTAATAATAATAATAAATAATTAAAAAATTATTTTAAATTAATATTTTTAGAAGAAAAACGTAAGTAGATAGAGATTTACAAGAGACATGTCTCTTTAAAGTACTAATAAAAAAATATTTTAAATAATAATTACTAAAAATATTATTTTTAAAATAATTATTTGAAAAGAAAATGTAAGAAAAATGAATTTACGTTATTTAGTTTGCAATTGACATGTTTCTTTTAAGCATTAATAAAAAAATATTTTTTAATTTTTTTAAATAATAATTATTAAAATATGACATAAGTTTTAGTTTTTTTAACATAAGAAAAACATGGTATAAAATCCTAATTAGAATTAAAGTCCTACTTGGCATTGATTTAGTAGAATAGAATCTTAATTTGAGTTAATTTCTATTATTATTATTATTTTTAAAATAATTAATTTTTTTATTAATTTATTTTTAAATATTGATTTGTTTTTAATTAATTTTTTAAAAATAAAACGTAATTAAAGTTTCTTGAAGTGGTTTCTTTTTCTGAAGAAGAAATGGGTATTTTTAATTCATTAACATTTTTCTTGAAGTTTTTTAGATGACATCTATTGGCTTTATGACCAGGTTTTCCACACTTGTAGCAAATAATAGGTTTAGTATCAATATTTTTCTCTGTTTTCTCTTATTTTTGTGAATTTCTTTTTGGAAATTTTTTATAAAATGTTTGGGTATTTCTTGTCAAATTTTTTTTAAAACTGGTAGATTTTGAGGGTTTTTTGCTTATTTTTGTGATGGAGCTCTAAACATTTCTTTTCGAAATTGATAGCAGAAGTCTCCTAATTCTTTTCGAGATTTTTGTTTTTCAATTTGTTTTTTGAGTTTTAGCTCAGAGCACAGTTTAAGTCCAACCATATTGACTCTTTGTATTAGCATTCCGAATGAATATAATCGGTAATCTATAGTATCTGTATCATTGTTTTTTAGGCTTTTTCGAACTTTTTCTGCAAATAATTTGGGTAAGCCTGATACGAATTTTTTCTTTCCAAAATACATCATTACAACCAGAATTTAGGGAGTATAATTTAGATAAATAAACGTCCTTATACCATCTAAAATTTGTTAATGTTGGGCATTTTAGACTCATTAATATTTCTTTATCTTTTTGGCCCATTTCATCTATTCTTCCATTGAAGTGTAGAAAGATGGTTGATATTAGAGTTAAAAATCCATCAGGTTGTGGTTTTCCTTTATCATCTAATTCTGGTTCTCCATTTTCATTTAATTTTACATGTTTTATTATTTCATCTCTTTCAGTTTGACTTAACATATTATGCCTCCATCCATATAATTGTCTGGTAAATCCTCCTGCAACGGCAAGGGTCATGTGTTCTACCGAAAGGTTGTATCTATGACAGGCATTTCCAAAGACTATCATTTGAGATATAGTGTTCATTATTTAATAATCTGTTTGACCATCTATATTCCATTCATATATTTCATTTCCATTATAATGTTTGATTGGATTTATTTTTTCTTCAAATTGGAGATCAACAGGTGTTGGTCTCCTATAATAATTTTTGTTTTTATTATAATAATTTGACTTAGAATAAGATGTTCTGGGATTTTTATATCTTTTTAGTTATTTATTTGAAGGCCCTTTTCATTATTACTGGATAATTGTGACTCAGATTCAGAAGAATCATTATTTTGTGAGTGAGTTTCTGAAGTATTGTCTTTATTTTCAGTTAATACATTTATTTTTAGATTTCCTTGAATCCTCTTTTTTATTTCATCAATAAAGGAAGCAAAAGTGTCAATTAATGTTAAACCTTCTTATAGATGAAAAGGGTTTTTTATTTTTATAAACTTCTCAGGTTCTTTGTTTAATACTTTAGATGTCTGTCCTATAAGTGTTGGTCTTAATTTCTTATTACTATTAGAGATGTTTTCTAAGTGTTAACCTAACTGATTAAGGTATGTATTAGTATAATTATTTTGTTCTATTATATGAGATAAATCCTTTTGGGTGCAAGGAAGATCTTTTTGAAATTGAGTTTCAGATTTAAGAGGAGTCGTTGTAGAGCCCATAGTTTTTATTGATCTAAATGAGGGAAATAAAGAGTCTATTTTTTCGTTTTTTAAAGTTTCCCATGTTTGTACCTTTTGTTTTATCATATTTACAGAGAGCTTATCATTATTTTGGGCTTTTAACCATAAGAATAATGGAATATGGGCTTTTTTTTTATTCATTTCTCCAAACCATTTTTCTTTAATGGCTTGTTGTTCTGTTTTTGAGAAGCTTTTAAAAAACCATTTACTTAAAGGATTTTTTAATATTTTTTCTTTTAA
Organism: Akebia trifoliata; assembly: GCF_017979445.1. Lineage (NCBI taxonomy): Eukaryota > Viridiplantae > Streptophyta > Magnoliopsida > Ranunculales > Lardizabalaceae > Akebia > Akebia trifoliata. Next base: position 31,938,198 of record NC_141385.1, on the reverse strand, counting down.
CAGTTCTTTATTTATAATAAAATTATTTTCTATTTCTATCACATTTATATGTCTAGGAGGACTTCCAAAATCGGATTATGTTGGATTGTATTCAGGTTCTGTTTGTTCTTTTTGTTTTGTATATATAGGGTATGATATGTGAGTGGGAACAGTATTATATGTTTTATTGGTAACCTGATCAAAAGATTTTCTTGAAGAACTAGTAGAAGGTCGAGTAATCATATAATTCTTTTGACAGATGTTTTCAAAATTTATTTCTATAGTCCCATCAGGGTGTTCTGTTATACTTTCTATTTGGTCTTCTTCTTTAAGAATTGGCTCTTGTGCTTCTTCAATTTTCCAAGAGCTATTTAGATCTATGCTGTCCCATTGAATTTGTTTTGGAGTTATAACTGTGTTTCTGAAATTTGTCAAGAACAAAGTTGTTATTCCTTTTGTTTGACTTTGATAAGCGACATTTGGTATTAGTGACATAATAGATTTATAGTAAATCTTATAGATTATGGAAATATTTTCTAAATTAGGCATATTGAATCCTTTTGTTTGAACTCCTAAGGTTAAAGACTTTGTTATTGTTGGATCTGTCAGTGACACAGAAAAATTTGGAAAACAGTTGAAAAAAAACTGGTCCATCGTTTAAAGGAGCTTGGATCATTCCTATTAATTGATCAGAAAATTTAAGATGTCTTGTATCTCTGACATGAGCCAGGGTAGAAGTATTGAGGCCTGTTCTTGTTAATGGTACTATGGCTACTTGAATTAATCCAAAATGGATATAATTATATTTTTTATTTTGAAGTTTTTCTATCAAATTATGAGGTAACAAGGATATATTTTCTATTTTTGTTGATATAGGCAAAGATTGTTCTATAGTATTTATGATATAATCATTTTTTATTTTTGATTTATCTCTATAGATTTCTTTTGTAGGCACTTTTGGGATTGTCCAATTTTTTATTAATTGTTCTATATTTTCATAAGATATTTCATTATTTTGTTTGATGGATATTGATCTTATAGTTTCAGGTTGAGAAGAAGTATTGCCTATTTGTAATTTTTTCTTAAAGGGTTTTAAAATTATTTCCATTATTAATACTAAATAAAATATTTAAATATTTTATTTCTAGTGGCTGGTCAAGGTTTTACTACTCGAAGAAAAAAATTAACCAATTCATGAGTTTTACTACCTGACTAGGAAGCCTCGATCCTAGATTTAAAATTCTAAAACCTTTGAGATAGATATTAATGCGGGAAATAATAATAATACTAAAAGAAAATTAAAATAGCAGAATTTAAAATAGTAGAAGAAGATTGAATATTATTACCTTGTTTGACTTTTACAAGTTTACAAAAACCTCTTTTGACTTATGGAACTTGACTCTGATACCAGTTTACAGGATCAATGACTTCAATGACTAACAATTTGACGTTTGATTGGCTTGGAGAAGGTTAGGAGAATAACCGGAGAATGGTCGGAGAGTGGTCGGATAATGGTCGGAGAAGGTCGGAGAATGATCGGAGTAGATCGAAGAAGGTAGGAGAATGGTCAGAGAATGGTCGGATATGGTTGGTTCAAAACTCAAGTGTCCTCCCAAGAAAGACTCTTGCTCTCTTTATAGATGAGAACCCGTTTTCAGATAAGAATTAGATGAGATAAGGATAAGAGAAAAAGTAGATGCATGTGACCGACAAAATTATTTTCGAGCCAAGTGGGGAGAATGCTTTTTAGACTGACAAAACCCACTGACAATATACAGACAAACACAGACAAACCCACTAACAATATACAGACAAACCGACACTACAGTTACATGTTTATGATAATGATTAAAGGCTAAAAAGACAGACTACAGTAGCTATAATGATTCTTCTTCTTTTGACTTGCTGATCTTTTTCTTTTACCTGGCGAACAATCATTCAAAAAGGCTTTTGATGATAGTTATCTTCATGTATTATACATGTATTATACATATTTGAGTATTGTACATTTTTGATTCTAGAACAAAAACTGCTTTGCATCGTTATCATCATTTTCAAAGGGACTATTAGAAGAAAAGGATCTTGCAGTGATAGATCCACGGCTTGACATAGTATCTTTGAGGCTTTTGAGTTCTTTAGAGATCTTTTGCATTTGTTCGATGGCTATTAAGAAATCTTGAGCTGAAACTTTTACTGGTGAAGTAGTTGGAGTTGCTGTTGTTGATGCCGCTACATTAGCATAAGATTTTGAGGATGTTTAAGCTTTTGGCAAATTTGGATAATTCGACTGAGAAATCTTCAGCGGCGAATTCAACAGGGAAGACGACTCTGCTGCTTTGGTCTGGTCATATTTATCCCACCATTTGACATAGGTATTTTTTAAAAAAAGTGGGAAAGCTATCTAAGATTTCTTTTGAATGGTTCCATCTGAGAATCCATGGATATTTGGTGTGTGCGAAAAACAACATATTTTGGTAGTTCAAATCTTCGATTTTGAATTTATTATTGTTAATAAATTCTTCAAAGAGGGTAACTTGTTCAAAGGGGAGGATTTCAGATATTGAGCCGTAATTTTGCCACTATTGATTGAAGAACCAATAGAGGATTTCTTTATTAAAATTTTAACAGAATTGGATGAACCAAGAATGAGAACCTTTGGTATTTTGAATGAGTAGAACATATTCCCAAGCATTTTGATAATCCCAATAGGTATAGGGAATTTGTTAGTTAGAAGGAGATTTGACATATTTGGAAGTCCAGAAAGACTCTCCCCAGTCTTGGTCAGACATTATCTTTTGAATTTTGATTTTTGAATAAGCAATTTATCCATCTTGATCGAGATTGTGAGATATAATTGCACTTTGTGTTTGAGAAAGGATGGCTTCGTAGAATTTTGAAGAAAGATTGGGTTGTTTGGAATTAAAAAGGTTATTTGCAGGGAATAATTATTTTTGTATTTGAGAAATAGATAATGATTTATATTGCTTTTGAGACAGAGAAAATAAGGCTTGGCTTATTTTGTGTAAGTATTCAGACTTTGGGGATATTGGAGAGAAACGAGAAGGAGATATTTCAATAGGCAGTTTATCTTTTCCTTTGGACTTTTGATGGCTTTTGAAATTGCTCATTATTGTGACTTTTGAAGGAATTCTCTGGTTAAAAAATCAGGGAGACAATTTTGAGATCCAGGGATGAATTCAATATCAAATTCAAAAATTGAAAGTAAAGCTTGCCATCTGGCAAAAATCTGTTTTGAAGCAAGATTTTTGACATCTTTTTCTAAAATATCTTTTGCAGATTTGTAATCTATTTTTAATAAAAACTTTTGGTTTAATATATCAATTTGAAATTTCAAAATTGTTAAAACAACAGCTAATATTTCCTTTTTTATTGTAGAATAATTTTGTTGACAGGGATTCTAAATTCCTGTAGTATATCTTACTATTTGTTCTTCATTTTCTTTTTTTTGTAGCAATACTCCTCCATATCCTATTTCTGATGCATTAGTTTGAATTATCTTGGGTAGTTCAGGATTCTGGATATGTAAACAAGGTAGTACCTTATAGTTTGTTTAATTTGTTGAACTGCAAGTGTATGATTTGTAGTCCATATCTTTTTGGGACTATTTTTCTTTGGGATTTTTAAAAAGTCAAAAAGAATTTTGTGTTCTACTTTTAGATTTTTTATAAAATTGAGAACATAATTAAGACATCCTAAAAATCTTTGTAATTGTTTTTTGTCTGTAATTTCATCAGGGAATTTATCAGTAAATTGAATAACACGGTTTATAGGAGTGTAAGTTTTATTTTCTAAGAAGAATCCTAAAAATTGGACTTTTATTTGGAAAAGGTGGATTTTTCTTTGAGAAAGGACTAACCCATTTTGTAGGATTGTTTTTCTAAATATGTAAAGATGTTTCCAATGGGAGTCTATGTTTTGAGAAAATATTAATATATCGTCTATATAAACTAATACGAATTTTGAGAATTTTGAGAATATGTCGTTTATCATGTTTTGGAATTCGCTTAGAGTGTTTTTTCGTCCAAATGGCATTACGTTCCATTCATAATGTCCAAAGGGGACGGTGAATGCTGTTTTATATCTATCATAATCTTTTATTTGTATTTGCCAAAATCCTGATTTTAAGTCAAATTTTGAAAAGATGTTTGCTTCTAGTAGGCGGTCAATAAGGTCTTGTTTATTTGGTACTGGATATCTTATTGCTTGTAGTACTTTATTAAGGGGTTTATAGTTTATTACGAGTCTGGGAGCCCCTCTTTCTAAATCTGCTACATTTTCAACATAAAAAGCAGCACAACTCCAGGGTGATTTTGATTTCCTTATTAATTTTTTGTTGATGAGATCTTGGATTTCTTCTTTGCATAACTCTAGAAATCGAGAATTCATTTGGATAGGTCTAGCTTTTGTAGGAATATTCTTTTAATTAAAATTTGGAATATAGGGTAATGTTACTTGATGAGTTTTTCTATACCAAAATGCATTAGGTACATCAGAGCAACAATTTTTTATTAAAGTTTGTTCGAAATGTCTTATTTTTATTTGTAATTTGTTACTAGTGATATCTTGTTTTATTTTTTGAAATTCTTTCTCTTGATTTATTAAAATGAGTTGTTTTTGTTTGGATCTGATTAGATTTATTAGTATATCAACTTGTCCGTAGGTAGGGGGAGTTATAAAATTGAAGAGTAATTCAGTACCATCTATTTTACAAAGGATTCCTTCATGGGTCATAATAAATGGTTGTATTTGATTTAAAAAAGGATTTCCTAATATAGCTTCTTGCTGTAAGTTTGGAACAATAAGAAAGGGTACTGGGATACAAGTCTTGTGCTTGCAAATATAAGAGTCCGTTATTTTATATTTAATATTCATTTGTTTTCCATTGGCTGTTATTAACGAGGTGTTGGTGGGTTCACACAAGGATATGGGAATCAATCCTTCTTGTATACAATTCAAGTCTGCACCTGAGTCTATTAAAGCTATGAATTTTTTTGAAAATTTCTTATTTTTTATGGTTATGGTAGTATACCATTTTTGATATTTATAATGAGTAATGGTATTGAGAAATTCATTGGTTTGTATTTTGGTATCTAGTATTTCAGTATCGGATAATTTTTCGGATTCGGGTTGAATGTTTGAAGATATTTGTAATTCAGATATTTGTTCTCTTAAGAAGTTAATTTCTTCTTTTAGTTGATTAATTTGATGTTGTAAACTGGATAATGTAAGATTTGCGGTGAATTCTTTTGATCCTATTTTGTTTACTCTTGAATAAATGTCTTTTAATGAATATGCTTGTAATGAGGTGGAGACATTTTGTTTTTTTTCTATGCCTTTTTCTTTTAACTCTTGATTTTTTATATTTTTCATTATTTGAATTAAAAGTTGAGTTCTTTGGGTTTGATCAGGGATTTCATCTAGTATTTTTAACATTAGTTTTTCGTTTTCAGTTAAGACATTAATTTGAAGCATGTTTATAGAGGAGGAGCTAGATGAAACCGTGTCGAGATGCCATGGTCATTCACACTCATTTTCTGTAGAGGAAGTGGTTTCTTTTTCTGAAGAAGAAAGGGGTATTTTTAATTCATTAACCTTTTTCTTGAAGTTTTTTAGATGACATCTATTGGCTTTATGATCAGGTTTTCCACACTTGTAGCAAATAATGGGTTTAGTATCAATATTTTTCTATGTTTTCTCTTGTTTTTGTGAATTTCTTTTTGGAAATTTTTTATAAAATGTTTGGGTATTTCTTGTCAAATTTCTTTTAAAACTGGTAGATTTTGAGGGTTTTTTGCTTATTTTTTGTGATGGAGCTCTAAACATTTCTTTTCGAAATTGATAGCAGAAGTCTCCTAATTCTTTTCGAGATTTTTGTTTTTCAATTTGTTTTTTGAGTTTTAGCTCAGAGCACAGTTTAAGTCCAACCATATTGACTCTTTGTATTAGCATTCCGAATGAATATAATCGGTAATCTATAGTATCTGTATCATTGTTTTTTAGGCTTTTTCGAACTTTTTCTGCAAATAATTTGGGTAAGCTTGATATGAATTTTTCTTTCCAAAATACATCATCACAACCAGAATTTATGGAGTATAATTTAGATAAATAAACGTCCTTATCCCATCTAAAATCTGTTAATGTTGGGCATTTTAGACTCATTAGTATTTCTCTATCTTTTTGGCTCATTTCATCTATTCTTCCATTGAAGTGTAGAAAGATGGTTGATATTAGAGTTAAAAATCCATCAGGTTGTGGTTTTCCTTTGTCATCTAATTCTGGTTCATCATTTTCATTTAATTTTACATGTTTTATTATTTCATCTCTTTCAGTTTGACTTAACATATTATGCCACCATCCATATAATTGTCCGGTAAATCCTCCTGCAACGGTAAGGGTCATGTGTTCTTCCGAAAGGTTGTATCTATGACAGGTATTTTCAAAGACTATCATTTGAGATATAGTGTTCATTATTTGATAATCTGTTTGACCATCTATATTCTATTCATATATTTCATTTCCATTATAATGTTTGGTTGGATTTATTTTTTCTTCAAATTGGAGATCAACAGGTGTTGGTCTCCTATAATAATTTTTGTTTTTATTATAATAATTTGACTTAGAATAAGATGTTCTGGGATTTTTATATCTTTTTTGTTTATTTATTTGAAGGCCCTTTTCATTATTACTGGATAATTGTGACTCAGATTCAGAAGAATCATTATTTTGTGAGTGAGTTTCTGAAGTATTATCTTTATTTTCAGTTAATACATTTATTTTTAGATTTCCTTGAATCCTCTTTGTTATTTCATCAATAAAGAAAGCAGAAGTGTCAATTGGTGTTAAACCTTCTTGTAGATGAAAAGGGTTTTTTATTTTTGTAAACTTCTCAGGTTCTTTGTTTAATACTTTAGATGTCTGTCCTATAAGTGTTGGTCTTAATTTCTTATTACTATTAGAGATGTTTTCTAAGTGTTGACCTAACTGATTAAGGTATGTATTAATATAATTATTTTGTTCTATTATATGAGATAAATCCTTTTGGGTGCAAGGAAGATCTTTTTGAAATTGAGTTTCAGATTTAAGAGGAGTTGCTGTAGAGCCCATAGTTTTTATTGATCTAAATGGGGGAAATAAAGAGTCTATTTTTTCATTTTTTAAAGTTTCCCATGTTTGTACCTTTTGTTTTATCATATTTACAGAGTGCTTATCATTATTTTGGGCTTTTAACTATAAGAATAATGGAATATGTGCTTGTTTTTTATTCATTTCTCCAAACCATTTTTCTTTAATGGCTTGTTGTTCTGTTTTTGAGAAGCTTTTAAAAAATCATTTACTTAAAGGATTTTTTAATATTTCTTCTTTTAACAGTTCTTTATTTATGATAAAATTATTTTCTATTTCTATCACATTTATTTGTCTAGGAGGACTTCCAAAATCGGATTCTGTTGGATTGTATTCAGGTTCTGTTTGTTCTTTTTATTTTGTATATATAGGGTATGATATGTGAGTGGGAACGGTATTATATGTTTTATTGGTAACCTGATCAAAAGATTTTCTTGAAGAACTAGTAGAAGGTCGAGTAATCATATAATTCTTTTGACAGATGTTTTCAAAATTTATTTCTATAGTCCCATCAGGGTGTTCTGTTATACTTTCTATTTGGTCTTCTTCTTTAGGAATTGGCTCTTGTGCTTCTTCAATTTTCTAAGAGCTATTTAGATCTATGCTGTCCCATTGAATTTGTTTTGGAGTTATAACTGTGTTTCTGAAATTTGTCAAGAACAAAGTTGTTTATCCTTTCGTTTGACTTTGATAAGCGACATTTGGTATTATTGACATCATAGATTTATAGTAAATCCTATAGATTATGGAAATATTTTCTAAATTAGGTATATTGAATCCTTTTGTTTGAACTCCTAAGGTTAAGGACTTTGTTATTGTTGGATCTGTCAGTGACACAAAAAAATTTGGAAAATAGTTAAAAAAAATTGGTCCATCATTTAAAGGAGCTTGGATCATTCCTATTAATTGATCAGAAAATTTAAGATGTCTTGTATCTCTGACATGAGCCAGGGTAGAAGTATTGAGGCCTGTTCTTGTTAATGGTACTATGGCTACTTGAATTAATCCAAAATGGATATAATTATATTTTTTATTTTGAAGTTTTTCTATCAAATTATGAGGTAACAAGGATATATTTTCTATTTTTGTTGATATAGGCAAAGATTGTTTTATAGTATTTATGATATAATCATTTTTTATTTTTGATTTGTCTTTATAGATTTCTTTTGTAGGCACTTTTAGGATTGTCCAATTTTTTATTGATTGTTCTATATTTTCATAAGATATTTCATCATTTTGTTTGATGGATATTGATCTTATAGTTTCAGGTTGAGAAGAAGTATTGCCTATTTGTAATTTTTTCTTAAAGGGTTTTAAAATTATTTCCATTATTAATACTAAATAAAAGGTTTAAATATTTTATTTCTAGTGGCTGGTCAAGGTTTTACTACTCGAAGAAAAAAATTAACCAATTCACGAGTTTTACTACCTGACTAGGAAGCCTCGGTCCTAGATTTAAAATTTTAAAACCTTTGAGATAGATATTAATGCTGGAAATAATAATAATACTAAAAGAAAATTAAAATAGCAGAATTTAAAATAGCAGAAGAAGATTGAATATTATTAACAAGCCATTGTGAGGTTAATCATATAGGCCCAAAATCAAAATATCAAAGATGAACAAAATTGGAAAATTCAAGCAAAGCATTATAGTCAGGAAGCTATATCAAGAAGTTAGACCAAAATCACAAATTTCTAGTGTACTTGTCACGATGGACTCCAATCGTGCCTTGGTTGATTGACTTCAAATTGCATTGCCAACCCTCACATGTGAGATCAATCATATTGATGATGGCTACAAGTATGATATGGTGCCCAGAACGCGAGTTCCCTTTATAAATAGGACCCTTGGCCCATGCTAAATTGTTCCTTCTTCTCTAGTCCCCCAAAGGTTTTCTTCCCCAATTAGGTTTAATTTTCTTTCATTTCTCATAATTTTAGAATTGTGAAATAAGAAAGAGTGTGTGTGTGTATGCTTAATTTCTAGATTTATGAAAATAAATTTATTTTCTTTTACTCTTTCTCTTGCTCTTGCAATTGTCATAGGCTAGTCTCCCTCTATTGGAGAGGTGGAGAAGTCTAGAGCAAACTTTAATTATGCTTTAGTTTAATTTCTCTTTCCTCTCTTTTATTTGTATTATTTAATGGGTTCTCTTTAGGATTCATCCAACTCCAATGGATCAAATCCTTAGATGAACCAAGGCATGTACATTCGGGTAGAACTGAACCGAACCGAAATTTTCGGGTTCAAATTGGGTAAAATAAAATTGAAACCAAATTGAAGGCATTCAAGTTTGTTTTAGGTTTTCATCAAATGGCAATACCCAAAACCGAATTGAACCGTAATTTCGGGTTTGGGTTTCGGTAATCCAAAAATTCAAAATTTTGAAATTTTGAATTTTTTTAAAGTTTTTCTTTTCATTTCGATTTTGGTTTCATATTCGAGTAAACTTAACTCATATTATCATATATACTATGCATATCATATGTAAATAAAACTTATATAAAGAATACATTATAATTCATAAATATCATATGTAAACTTATTGTAAACTTTATAACTTATATAAAGTATACATTATAATTTATATGTTATATGAACTTATATAAAATATACATTATACATAATGTAACCTTATATAATTGATATAAACTATATAAATAACTTGTATAAATTAAACATTTATGATTTTTATAACATAATAACTTATATAATTTATATAGACTATATAAATAACTTGTATAAAAAGTTTAATTATATAAACTTTATAAATATTTAAACTATGTAACTTATATAACTATATAAACTACATAAATAACTTGTATAAAAAGTTTAACTTATATAAATTATATAAACATTTAAATTATATAACTTATATAACTATATAAACTATATAACTTATATAATAAACATTTAAAAAAACAACAAAAAATGAATAAAAAACTCCAACCATATTTTTATTAATATATATGTAAAATTACATTGATTGCAATCTTAAATTATAAAAAGGGGAGGTACTGCATCACAATAGTATGAGTACATCCTAAGTAGGTCGGTACCCACTCATCTATCTATCATAGGCACAACTCAATCTAAAAAATGGAAAAAAAAATTAAATTTCAAATTGCTCAAATGATTCTTCTAATTGTGTTTGTTTTCTCTTTTTTATTTTTCATTCTTGGTCTCCTACCAATCTTTTACTTAAATTAGAGTTTCCACAGTCTCCTGAATTAATGACTTCTTTATGGAGTTAAAACTCTTCCTCCCGTACTAAAAGTAGAATCAGAAGTAACTACAAAGACAAGAATCATTAGTAGATCATGTGCAATCACATATAGCATGTGATATTGTGTTCTAATTATTACCGTAATAATTACATTTTATTTTTTCAAGTTTAAATCCATCGGGATTTAAACTCTTTATTAATGTAAAATGAGTCTAAACTTCGGACCATTGTCTTTTACCTTTTGGAGGGTGGCTTGATGTTTTGGGTTCATTACTAATCACATCTCAAATATTTGCGAAAGAATCATTTGGAGTTTGGATAGGTATAAAATTATTTAAATAATTTATGTTGTAATTATTATTTAAATTATCCATTATCTATTAAAAATCTAAAATGGTAGATGAAAAAAAAATTAGAGGGTTTAGAAGAGAATTTGACAAGTATTTAAATAGGATTAAAAAGACTACACCTCTAGAAATCCAAATTTTAGAAACACCACGAGCCAAATTTAATCGGTTGCCACGTGAACTTGATGACAATGACTTGATCTTGATGATGATGAATTTATCTTGATGATGATAACTTGATTTTGATGAACTCAATTTCTCAAATGAATTTGATAGAAATTAAATAATATAAAGGGTAAAATGAGAAATTATAACTAATTTGAGAACTAATGTGAAAATTAATTTGCAATTGAGAGAGTTGTGTGATTTTTGATTGATTTTGGAGGGTATTTATGATAATATACATACATATATGATACAGGTTTTGACTATACGATGATAATCTATTTCCATCGTGGGCCAGTAATACCCTTGTCTCATAATTCTCATAACTAACATCTTCCCACTCATATGAGGGCCACAGTCTCCTGAATGTAATTCAACCATTATTTGTCCAGCTTGATCTTCATCAACACATGATAAATGAATCCCATCATAAGACCTTTTGTATAGGTTTCTTGCGCACAGGATGAACTGAGATGCCAATTTCAATAGGATTTGTCGTTCCTTTCTTGACGCTTTTGGGAACTCTTGTTTTTCCAAAACTCTCTTAATGTCTGTATACCACGGCTTTCCATTAGGAAGTCGAGTAGCAATATCGATCTGATAGCAATATGCGAGTTTATCTTTGACTTTGATGGAGATAGGCCTTAACTCCATGCTAAGGGGCAAATGGATCATTGAAGAAAGAGTGGCCATTGCATCAGTGAATCTGTTATCTTCCCTTGACAAGTATTGGAACAGGATGGTTTTGAACTGTCTCACCAAGTTTAGTAGATACTCATGATAGGGCTTCAACTTCTCGTCCTTAGTTTTCAATTCTTCCAACAACGATGTATGACCAAAGCTGAATTTCCGAATACTTCGATTTCTGTGATGCCCAGATTCAAAACGGCTTCGAGTCCGACGATGCATGCCTCATATTCGACTGTATTATTGGTGTTGGAGAAGGCTAGCTTAATAGTGATTGGAATGGGGCATCCTTCAGGAAAAAATAGAACTGCCCTTATTTCATACTCATTCTGATTGACGGCTCCATCGAAGTATAGTTGCCATGTTTGATTCTGCGGCTCATCTTCAACATGCAAGATGTTCTCATCTGGGAATTGATCAATGGGTCTTACTCCTTTTACCACTAGGTGATCTACCAAGTATTTTGCCACAGCTCTCCCCTTAATAGACTTTTGAGTAACATGCGTAATGTTAAATTTTGATAACAACAATAGCCATTGTGCGGTTCTCACTGTTAGTGTCGATTTTTCGAAGAGATATTTGAAAGGATCCACCCGAGATAACAGGATAACTAAATGAGATAGCATATAACAGGCAAGTTTTTTCAAGGGCTAAATAATTTCGTTCATACTCCAACATTTTTTTGTTGATGTAGTATTTGGCCCTTTCTTTACGATTATCTTTGTCATATCGTGTCAGCATACATGTCATAGCTTCTTCTGTGACTGAAAGATACAGAAGAAGTGGTTCACCTGGTGTAAATGGAACCAAGATAGGTGGGTTTGAGAGGTACTTCTTGACTTGATCGAAGGCTTTTTGACATTGTTCATTCTAAACTGTTGGTTCATTCTTCTTAAAAAGTTTGAAGATGGGTTCACAAAGATTAGTGAGCTGAGCGATGAATCTGCTGACATACTAAATTCTGCCTAAAAAACCTCGAATCTATTTTTCAGTCTTAGGAGGTGGTATTTTTTGGATAGCTTTAATTTTCCCAAGGTCTACTTTGATCCCTCATTGACTGACCACAAATCTCAATAGTTTTTCAAAAGTTACTCCAAATACACAGTTCCACGTGTTGATACACAATTGGTACTTTTGAATTCTTGTGAGAAATTTTCCCAGTGCAACAACATGTCCTAGTCTTTCTTTAAATTTAACTATCATATCATCTACATAAACCTAGACTTCTTTGTGTATCATGTCGTGCAATAAAGTCGTAACTGCTCTCTGGTAGGTAGCCCTAGTGTTCTTCAAACCAAAAGGCATAACTTTGTAGTAAAAAGTTTCCCACTGTGTGATGAATGGCATCTTTTGCATATCGCTATAGACACCCCATTTTTGCATCTGCCTAATTCGACAATTCGTCACCTGGTTGTTGTGGATTCCTAATGATGAGCATAAAAGAACTCGAAGGCTTGTGAGTACTGTTTGATTCCTTCTATTACTAGTTTCTTTTCATCCCCTTACTCGTCACGACTTGACATAGAAGTTTACGCACACTTAGGATCGCTACATTTTATGCCCGACTTAACAAGCACGTGCGCATAGGTTCGCTACACAATTCGATAACTTAGATACCACGTCATGCTAAGAAATTATAACCTCGAGACTTAGAAATAACCACACAGAGATTGAAAGAAACCTCACGTTAAAATTTGTAAAAATCACAAAAATGACGAAAATACCCTTCATAAATTTTGGATCTCTGAAAAATCTCAAAAGTATCTCCATTGCACTCAGAATGTGATTTCGAGTCTCACGGAATTCAAATCAATGAAAATGGAGAAATTCGAAAAAAATCTATAAAAAAATTATCAAAATGATGAAAATGCCCCTCATAAATTTTGGACCCCCGAAAAATCTCGAAAATATCTCCATTACACTCAGAATGTAATTTCGAGTCAAACGGGACCCAAATCGATGAAAATAGAGAAATTTAAGAAAATTCAAAAAAATGACTAAAATGCCTCTTAATATCCAATTCTAACATGAAGACCCTGATCCCTAGGAAAATATAATTCAAATCGAAAATCAAATTAAAATTCAATTAAGAAACCAATTTAAAATTCAAATCAAATTCAAACCGAAAATTAAAATAAAATTCGAATTGAAAATTAAACTAAAATTTAACCAAGATCAAATTAAAATTCAAAATTTAACAATAATTTAAAATCGGAAATCAAATTAAATTTCAATTAAAATATAAAATAGAAATTAAGTTTAAATTAAAAATCAAGAAATCAATTAAAATACAAAATCAAAATCAAAATCAAAATCAAATTTAAAATCAATTTAAAAATCATTCAACCCATTAAAAAGTAAAATTAAATCGAATCGATCAACCAATCAAAATTAAAATCGAACCAATCAACCCATCAAAATAAAATAAAATCGACCAACAACCAATCAAAATTCAAATTAAATTTTAATCTACCAATTGAAATTCAAAATTTAAAATAAAACATAAATTCAAATTTAATTTAAAACATCAAACTTAAATATCAAATCAAAATGTTGACAAATCCGAAATTCAAATTCAAATAAAAAAAATCAACTAATTAAGATTTAGCGACAATAAACTACCGTAGTACAAGTAGCATGGGATGCCTCCCCGATCCTATTAAAAGAAAAATAAATATTAAAAAAAAAAAAAGAGCCATGGCACTCTCCAACTCTCCCATCTTCTTCTCCAAACGTTTACCCCACTCTCCCATCTCTCCCATCTCTTACATCTCTCCCTCTTTCACATCTTATTGAAGAACCACCTTAAAGGAGGGGGGAAGCAACGAAAAAAGGGGGATTTTTGGGCAGACATTTTTCAAAAAAAAAACAAATTGGCTTTTTGGCTGCCATTAAAAACCAGCAATTTCAACTCCCTCATCTCTTTGATCTCTCCATCTTCTTCTCTCTCAGGCTCTCCTTCTCTCACACATTTTGAACAACTCTTCTCCCCCACATTAGAGCTAAAATCAGTAGTCATTGCCATCCTCCCTTCATTGTCATCCTCCCTTCATTTCTAAAAACGTCCAAAAACAGAGCCCAATCAACACCCTTTTCTCCCCCACGTTTTGGAGCAAAACAAGTAGCCATTGTAACCCTCCCTTCATCTCTAAAAACGTCCAAAAATAGAGCCCAGTCAACACCCTTTGCTCCCCCACATTTTGGAGCAAAACAAGCAGCCATTGCAACCCTCCATTCATCTCTAAAAACGTCAAAAAATAGAGCCCAATCAATACCCATTTCTCCCCCACGTTTTGAAGCAAAAACCAGCAACTCTCCTTCTCTTCATCAATAAATTCAGCCCCCCATCTCACCTCCATTAATGTCCTAACGGCCCTCTCTCTTCACCAAAAAAAAACAAAAAAACCAGCAACTTATAAGAAAAAAAAAACAAACGTTTTTTATGCTGCCATATTAAAAAAAAAACCATTACAACCCCTTACCTCTCCATCTTCTTCACCCCATTCAAGTCATCACCATTATTTTTTTTATATCTCCATTACAACGCATCCCTCATTGTAAAAATGTGGCAACTACAGTCACTTCTTTGACCTCTCTCTCACTTTCTCATTTCTTACATCTCTCTCTCATTCTCTTTGCCTTTTTTTCACTTCATCAAGCTCCGATAGTGAACAGAAATCGTAGCCACAATAACTCAGCACGACATAACTCACAAGCCATTTCGATTCTTTTTTAAGGAGTCCACGCATCAAAAATTACTCGGTGAAGGTAAATTATTTTATTTATTTTAGTTTATTTTTATTGCCTCTTGATTTTGTATGCATTTGAATTGATTCACTGATTTTTGGGATATACGTGGCACTAATGGCAATTGTTAAGTTTTCGAAATATTAATGGATTGATTCACCCTTTGAAGGCGCCCTCGATCCGCGGGGTGCACGGATCTACTTTTGACCTTTGAGGTTTGGGAGTCGCCACCTAGTTATTATGGTCTAGGAACCAAACTGACTCTAAAACGGATAAAAAAACTAATCTACTACAAAAAAACTGAATCCGGGGATCATATTACAGGGTTGGAAGGTGTTAGGCACCAACCCCGCCCGGCCAATGCTGGTCTCTACTTATCCCAAATAAGACTACATTGCTAATGACAAATCCTAGATTAAAAAAAATAACAAAAATCTTACTTTCGATCTGCAAAGGTTCTGTTCTCTCATATCTGGTGAAACTGCTCCTTGTACCGTACTCCTTACTTCGTTATGTCTCCAGATCTGATTTCTAATATCTGAGGCAAGGTATCTCCTTCTTGGATTTTGGGATGTTTTTGAAAGGTTTCTAGGTGTTTTTTAGGCTAAAATCGAAGTAAGGGTGTTAGGTAAAGAATTGGGATTCCAAAATTAGGGTTTTGGAGAGGTTGTGGAGGCTTCTTCACCTACTTTTCCTAGGATTTTTTCTTTGATACGAAAATAGGGTGTGGAGGCTCCTATTTATAAAGTTTTTTAGGAGAATTAGGGTTTGATTAGGGTTTAGACTTTGGTCTCACGAGATTGACTTAGTCTTTAGGGTTTTAAGAATTTTAGAAAATTATCCTTGACTAATGAAATAAATGTGCAAATGTGTGCACTGTGTGAAACTGAGTAAAATCTGAGTAAAACAAAACTCAAGAAAATTTGAATGATATTTGAGACAAATCTGAGCAAAAGTTGGAGAAAGTTGAATGTCATACTCTACCTACTCTAGGTGAAAGAGTAATGAACTAAACTTTTTGAAAGTCTTACTCTACCTGCCCAAGGTGAAAGAGTAATGAACTAATTTATTTTGGGAAGTTCTACTTTACCTACTCGGAGTGAAAGAGTAATGAACTAATTTTTTAGGAGTTCTACTCTACCTGTCCAGGGTGAAAGAGTAATGAACTAATTTGTTTTGGGAAGTTCTACTCTACCTACTCGGAGTGAAAGAGTAATGAACTAATTTTTTTGGGAAATTCTACTCTACCTACTCGGGGTGAAAGAGTAATGAACTAATTTTTTAGGAGTTCTACTCTACCTACTTGGAGTGAATGAGTAATGAACTAATCTTTTTGAAAGTCCTACTCTACCTGCCCAGGGTGAAAGAGTAATGAACTAAATTTTTTTTTGGGAAGTTCTACTCTACCTACTCGGAGTGAAATAGTAATGAACTAATTTTTTCGAGAGTCCTACTCTACCTGCCCAGTGTGAAAAAGTAATGAACTAATTTTTTTTTTGGGAAGTTCTACTCTACCTACTCGGAGTGAAAGAGTAATGAACTAATCTTTTTGAGAGTCCTACTCTACCTGCCTAGGGTGAAAGAGTAATGAACTAATTTTTTTTGGAAAGTTCTACTCTACCTACTCGGAGTGAAAGAGTAATGAACTAATTTTTTTGGGAAGTTCTACTCTACCTACTTGGAGTAAAAGAGTAATGAACTAATTTTTTGGGAGTTCTACTCTACCCACTCGGAGTGAAAGAGTAATGAATTAAATTTTTTTTTTTGGAAAACGAATAGGGGATTAACACCGCATTTGATTCTTTCTTTTGAAAAAAATAAAGAGTTGGATTTTATGAAGGTCCGATCAACATTTTAACTTGCTTTTGAACCTCAGGGGTTTTCAACAAAGTGCTATCAAGAGGGTAACCTTTAAATTCAGAGTTAACCTTATCCTTTGGGGTTAGAATTGACCAGGTTTCAGAATCAAAATGCCCCTAGTTTGATAGGGAATATTGCACTGGGGATAATTGAACATAATCTGGAAACGAATGCCCCTAGTGTAAGGGGGGAAACTGTACTTTTTAGAAAAAGAAAATGCCTTTGTTATGAAAATTTGAAATCCTTGATTACCGTAAGCGCAATAAAGGTTTAACTTTTAATTTTGACTTTTTATATTGAAGATTTTGAGTCAGGCTCAAAGAAATTGGAACAAAATATTTCTTTCTGAAATTCATCATAGAATTTGTTCTTTCTCCCTGTCGGTTCGCTTAGGGACATGAAACTTTTCAGATCAATCATGGACAAGATACTTGTATCCACTGAGTCTATATTTGGTTCAAACTAGGTATTGAAACTTGATCATTCGGACTTCTGATGTTTCAGCTCGGATTGCCTTTTCAGCTTCTCAACTCAATGGAAATTTTCTTTTATTTTTTGATTACTCTAAGTTTTGCCTAGATTGCCTTTTCAGGTTTTCAATCTAGTGAGCATGCTCTAGCTTTTGCCTAGATCGCCTTTTTAGGTTTTCGATCTAGCGAGCTTACAATTTTTTCTCTTTTCTTTGCTCTGATTGTTGTCAAGGTCGTCCTTTCAGATTTTCAACCTTGCGAGCTTGCCTTAATTTCTGCCTAAGCTGCCATTTTCGGATTTTCAACTTAGTAGGCTTTTTACTTTTTTTTTCATTCTAAATTTCTGGAGTTACTGTCTGATCAGCTTTACTACATTCCTTGACTTTTTTGCATAGTACTTAGGAGGACTTTTATGGGTAGGCTTAGGACTAGGTATAAAAAGAGAGGAATCTTGAGGCTCAAAAACCCAAATGCCCCTTGTGTGGCATTTCCTTTTAAATTATTTCCTTTTTCCTTGAATGTTCTTCCCCACTCTGACAATATTTCTTTTTCTTTTGAATTTTTTCTTTTTAGATTTTTTTTGTCAAGGAATCTATTTTTTAATTTTGATGTGGTCGGGTCTGAAGTAACTTCTCAGGTTGCTTACGTACCCCAGAATTTTGGGATCAGACCAAAACGTAGTTCGAATTTTCCCTCCCCTGGGTTAGGTGATCGGGTTGAGAAAAAAAAAGGTATATATATTTTTTTGAAAAAGGTTGCAAAGGGCTGAGAAATGAGATATTGAACTGGGTAGTAGAAAAATTGATTCGACCAAAGATGGCCTCCTTAAATGTAGTACCGCTTGATCTAGTCAAAGTTGGTTGACTCTGATAGTTCGATTTCATCATGGTCTTAATATCTGACAACTTTTCCAGGTAATATTTTTTTTATTTTATGATGAACAGATCTCCCCAGTTAGGTTTGAACTTCCCTCTGGGGTAAAAAATAAGTGCCTGATTCTCTTTGAATACCAAATCTCCGACTTGTAAGTGACGGGCCTTGATCTTTTTGTCAAACGCACGGGTGACTCTTCTTTGATAAGCATGCACGTGGTACAAAGCTTTTAGGTTATTTTCTTCAGTCAGGTTCAGTTCTTTGTACTAAGGTCGGACTCAGTTTGTTTCTAACAATTGACTTTCCATCAAGTCCTTGATATACGGGATCTCCATTTCAACTGGTGAGACTGCTTCCATATCATACACTAGAGAATAGGGAATGACTCCAGTGGAAGACTGTATTGAAGTACAATATGCCCCCAGTGTGAATGACAGCTTCTCTGACCATTCCTGGTGCAATCGACACATTTTCACGATGATTACTTTGAGACTCTTATTAGCTATTTTCTTCAACCACTCCATTAATCTGAGGATGGTAGGGAGATGATGTCGGATCTTGAACTTTGAACACAAAGTAATCCTTGACTTTGAACTGTGACCCGTTATCAGATGTCAATCCCAAAGGTGCCCTGTATTAACTTATGATAGCTGCAGTGAGGACAACATTGAAACGTTTTGTAACATCTTCTTTGATCTCGTTGGTGTTTTTAGTTCATCGAACAAGTATCTATTCCATGTCGAACAACACCCAAGCTTGCACCTAACATATCCTCATCAGACCACGTGAACAAGTCTTTTAAAATTTCTGAGTAAATTCATTATCCCTTCATATTCCTCTAGGGATAGGATGGTTTCTACTTGAATCTCTTAAGGAGTTATTTTATGTTCCGAGGTCAATTAAAAGTTGAGCCTAAACTTTATCTTCTTGTTTAAGAAAGAAATATATCTTTGAAGCCAGATTAGTAGTTAATTCATTAATGTGCTCGACGTATTCAAAAATTTCCTTTATCCGATCAATTTCAGATGGGGCAACAGACACCTCTATAGACTCGATGAACTAACTTGACTCAATAGGAAAGAGTAGACTCAATCTAAGGAAGACATGACCATGCTGGAAAATAGGACTCGAGCTAACCCAAATGACTCATGAAAACTCAAGACAAGTACCCACACGAGTTTGATTAGGACTGAGGACTGAGATATCGCTTATAATCGATAGGATTGAAGCACTATGATCTTCAAAGAACAACTGGACGATGTTGAGAAATTTTGAGGTCATTTCTGACTTTGACTTGATATTGACGTTTACTCTAATTGATCGGATTTACACCCCTAGCTCGACGATGGACGATTGAGCTTAGATACAATGATAACCCTTAAACCTCTTTGAAGGTGAATTTAACCAATTTCAGTGTCACCTCCTTGATAACATTTTAAATGAACCCTGAGATTTTATTGAATTTTATGCACCAATCCATTAAACAATTGATCCATTCAATGATTATTCAGAAGGAAAATAATTTTATTGCACTCTTGAAAATAATATTTTTATTGAATAACAATTTTCACAATTCTGATTATTTTTTGAATTAATTTCTTTTTAGAAAAATATATTTTGATAAAGGACCATGCAAAAAATAGATTTTTGGTAAAAAACAGATTTAAAAAATTTTCTATGCAAAAATAGATCTTTTGTAAATCATTTTTCCTTCATTTTCTTTTCTTTTGGAAAATATTTTTTCTCTGAAAAATAGTTTTTTATTTGGAAAGCATTTTCTCTTGAAAAATCTTGTTCTTATGGAAAACATTTTCTGGAAAATATTTTTTCTAGAAAACAACTCTTTTTCTGAAAATTATTTTTTTAAAGAACACTTCTTTTGGAAAACACTTTTTCTGGAAAATACTTTCCCTTCGTAGACCATTTTTCCTCTTTGAAAATTTGATTTCTATTTCGATTTAAATGGCTCGGCCCATCATGATTGTTGGATCGGGATGGACTGGGTCATTATTGTAAAAGAATGGATTCTTTATTGGGTCGGTGCACCCATTTTAATTAGTTAAAAGAAAAACTTTAATCCTTGAGGACAACCATGCATTTTGATCTCATCATCCACATCATTCACATCAACTCATCAATCAAAAGGTTCCATTCAATAAACAACCCGGGAACACCCACGATAGGTTCGAGTCGTGATCTATAGGGAAGGTTTCTAGACTCTAAGCTTACTACGTGCAATGCATTTTTATCTGGCCACCCTTGCTCAAGCACACCTATATACCTCTCGATACGTGGTGACTTGGTTTGATATACCGTATAGATGATAGTCTAAAACCTCAACTCACTTCTCTGAAGTCAAAAATAGCCAGTTTGATCTCCAGTTGAGAGGTGGCGCACAATGCTGAGCAAGGGCCTACTTAAATACCTCTCGTCTAGAATAGACATAGTCTATCCCCCTCGTACAATAGGGTACAACGGGGCAAGATCTCGCTTAGGCACCAGTTTTGACCAAGAAGTGCAATTGATATACTTAGATTATCTTTTATACCTACGGGTACGAGTCAAGAGTTGTAGCTTTCATAAATGGTTTGGCATCCCACGAGGAGACCGACCACGTACTAGTACTACGTTGGCAATCGGGACAGGTGACTGTGTGGCTCACAATAGGTCAAAGGCTCAGGTCACTCCAGCCTGGGTGCATCAATATACCTCTCAGAATCACCTGATCAGACGGTATTGATGCCCCAGTTTGATATACCCTAAGGTACGTAACTGGAGTTGTGGTTTTCGTGAATGACGTCGCATCTCTGAAGAGACCGGGCCACGCACTAGTGCCACGTTGGCTATATAGGACGTGTACGTGTGCAAAGCAATAACATAAACGTGCTAGTGGTGTGTGCAAAACAGGGTGGGGTGTGTCCGGGGCCTTTTCCAAACAAATGGGCCCATGGGCCTGATCATACCATCACACATTGATACCATATGAATATTAGCCAAAACAAATACCAGTCCAATAAAATCATTAAGATCACCAATAAGCACATCAACTATATATCTGATCAGGATCAATGGCAAATTAATTAATGAGCATGGCATATAATAATTGATCAAACAAACATTGCAATAAGCATGATTTTTATAATTTTTAAGGTCCAATCAATGATCACTTTTGAGTGATCCAAAATAAATCGAGATTCCAATAGATGTTACATTGATGATAGGATGATAATTGTTGAGATGAGCTCGTTTTCAGGAACATTAACTATGCTAACACTAGATAAATTCGGATTTTCTGTGAATTAGGAAAATATAATCCGAACTTGCATCGATGATATCTAAGGCTCCCGATAATGAAATCGAGTGAATTCAGGTCCTAAATTAATCTACTCGATGGGATCTACGTTTTATTAATAGGTGCCTAGACCTAATTCTAATTAGAATGTTCCATAAAAATGTTTTAACATTGTTGTCCCCAACTTCATTCAGCAACAATTCCAGATTTACAAATTGAGCTTGCATCGATGATATCTAAGGCTTTTGATAAGGAAATTGAGTGAACTCAGGTTCTAAATTAATCTACTCGATAAGATCTACATTTTATTAAGAGGTACCCAGACTTAATTCTCACTAGAATGTTCTATAAAAGCGTTTTGACATTGCTGTCCCAACCTTCATTCAGCAACAATTCCAGATTTACAGATTGAACTTGCATTGATGATATCTAAGGCTCCCGATAACGAAATTGAGTGAACTCAGGTTCTAAATTAATCTACTCGATGAGATATACATTTTATTAATATGTGCCCAGACTTAATTCTCAATGAAATGTTTTGTAAAATTGTTTTAATATTGCTATCCCTACCTTCATTCAGCAATAATTCTAGATTTACAGATTGAACTTGCATCGATGATATCTAAAGCTCCGGATAATGAAATCGAGTGAACTCAGGTTCTACATTAATCTACTCGACGAGATCTATGTTTTATTAAAAGGTTCCCAGACTTAATTCTCACTAGAATATTTTGTAAAAATATTTTAACATTGCTGTCCCAACCTTCATCATTCCATCATTTTCATATGTCAATTTGAATCTTTCATTATTTAGGGGTCATCAAAAAGTGATCCTTAATTGGACAAAAATGCAATACCCAAAATCATCCACAATCAAGCCACAAAAAGAAATAAATAAATTAATAAAATAAATTGAACTAAATAATAATAATAAAAAACTAAGTCATCATGGTAATGCTCCCATACTTGGGGTTTTTCAAGTCTGATCCTCAATAGTCCCCAGTGGAGTCGCCACTGAAGGCGCCCTCGATCCGAGGGGTGCGCGGATCCACTTTTGACCTTTGAGGTTTGGGAGTCGCCACCTAGTTATTATGGTCTAGGAACCAAACTGACTCTAAAACGGATAAAAAAACTAATCTACTACAGAAAAATTGAATCCGGGGATCATATTACAAGGTTGGAAGGTGTTAGGCACCAACCCCGCCCGGCCAATGCTGGTCTCTACTTATCCCAAATAAGACTACATAGCTAATGACAAAACTTAGATAAAAAAATAACAAAAATCTTACCTTCGATCTGCAAAGGTTCTTTTCCCTCATATCTGGTGAAACTGCTCCTTGTACCGTACTCCTTACTTCGTTCTGTCTCCGGATCTGATTTTTAATACACGTAACCATTCAAAAATCAAATTTCTTTGATTAATAATTTGTGAGTTAACTCGCTAATTTTAGAACGCACGTGACAATTCAAAAATCGAATTTCTTTGGTTAAAAATGTATGAGTCGACTCACTAATTTAGTGTACGTGGTAATTCAGAAATCGAATTTCTTTGATAACTGTCGTCAATGAGACAATTCATTAATTTTGTATACAAGGTATTAATTGATTTCACTTTCTTCCAAATATGACTCAATCGATTCACTAAATTTTAGTGCCACGTAAGCCTCATCAATCGTTGGATTTTACTATGCAAAATTCAAGAATCCATGTAATTATTTTAACCGTATGATTTGTTTAGTAAATCCGATACGATTAGATGATGATTGGACCCTAGTTTGACTTTTAGTCTTTGAATGTTGACCGTAGGATATTTTTGGATCGTAGTAGAGACTGATCATCTTGATCAGGCGGGTTCGGTGCCTAACACCTTCCGAAACCCGAAACCTGACCCCTTACCCATCTCTCTGATCCGCGGACCGACCCATATCCATTTTGAGTTAATTTTGGTTCCTAGACCTAAACTAGGTGGTGACTCCCAATTCTTATAAAAATCTCCGGGATACGTAATCAGACCCCTATCCGCTATTTAGCGGAACGACCAGGTCGAGGCGATTTCAATTGCGAGAATCCATTTTTATCTGATTGCACCCTGAAACTCTATCCATGAGAGATAGCAAATGGTGTCCTGTCGTACTGTCTTCTAGAACATTTGTGTGGTAGAGGAAAGCTATCTTTTGGGTTTGCCACGTTCAGGTCTCTAAAATTCACACACATTCTAACTTTTCCATCATTTTTAGGCACTAGGACTACATTAGCAATCCACTTAGGGTACTCTATTACTTCCAAGAATCCAACGTTAATCTACTTCGTAACCTCTTTTTTGATTTTCAGAGTCCATTCTGGCTTCATACGTTGAAGCTTCTGCTCAACTGGTTGAGCATCAAGATATAATGGAATCTGATGTTGAACAATGTCTGTACTTACTCCCGGCATGTCCTCATAGGATCGCGAACACGTCTTTGAAATTTCTAAGTAAATAAATTATCTCTTTACGTTCATCGAGAGATAAGGTGATACCAATCTGAATCTCTTGAGGATTTTCTTTTGTTCCGAGGTTAATGACCTTTGTTTCCTTCATTAGAGGTTGAACTTGATGTTCATTTTCTTGTTTGAGTAATTTAATTAGTTCAGGGGGAGATTCTTCGTCAGAAGACTCTCCCTCCAAAACCAAATTACAAGTTAAATTATTATTGCGCTCAAGGTAATCAAAAATTTCTTTCATTTAATTAAAAAGATATATGATGATAGGACTCACTACAGACTTAACAGACTCACGTGACTCAGCAAAAATAACAGACTTAACAGACATTTCTGACTCAACATATATAGTAGGACTGACAGAACCATTCTTGACATGAAGTATAGGACTGATTACATGATAATTAGAAAGAAACCCAACTGTGGGTTTGATCACAGACTAAGGATTTGGGATCCCCTTCTCAACTGACAACATTAAGACACTATGACCTTCAATGAACAACTGATCAATACTAAGGGAATCTACGTTGAGTTGCCAGTTTTCAGTCTCTCCGCCTCTTTCTCCAACTTCCTTACTTGCTTCTTTTTCAGACCAGTCCATACCAAAGAAGATTTCAATCCCCGACAGGCGAGGAACCATGATGTGATCAATGAACAGCTCTGGGAAACCATAATAAGGGAAATATTCCCCTACTTTCATGAAGTATCCATTAAGGGTCTTATGATAAGACTTCATTTTAACCAGATCCGTAGTGCATTCTTCCTTTTTACATTTGTCTTGTCTCGCTTTGTCTTCCAATATCAGGCCCAATCTTCCTTAGTAGGTTCATATCCCAACCCGAATGTGCCGATAACTTCTTTGATTACTGGTACATCTTTAATACCTTGTTACCTGCGACCTAAGACCATACCAGGAAAAAACCTCATGTTTTTAAACATATTAGCCATATAGCAATTAGAGGTATTTTCCATAAGGAAGTATTCTTTTATGAAGTGATCACATTGAATTGAGCAGCTTTTCTCAAATTCAAACCCACTAAGCTCCACCCCCTGTTGTCCTGGTTGAATCTTAAGTAACAGCTCACTCTTGTCTTTGACACTATTTATTATCCCCACAATCTTGACATTTTCGTAAAAGATAATCACTAGTCCATCTTTGATAAATTTAACCTTCTGGTGTAGTGTGGAAGGTATGGCTTTGATTTGGTGTAGCCACAGTATTCTTAATAGTACATTGAAAGAGGATTGGATATCAATGAATTGGAATTCTATAGGGAATTCAATTATGCCTGTGGACAATCGGAGGTGTAAAATTCCCAGTACATCCCTTTTGGTGTTATCATATACCCTAACACTCTGATTAGTTAGCTTGAGATCTTCAACTTTAAACCCAAGGCACGTAGCAGTCTTCAAGGGGTAAACATTTAGTGCACTCCTATTATTAATTATAACCAGAGGTAATCTCATCCTATTGCAGTCGACTGTAATGTGTAATAGCTTAGTATGGCTTGTTCCCTATTTTGGGAGATCTGGGTTTGAGAAAGATAGAATGTTTTTCACATAAGTTGCCCCTACTATACTGGCCAGCTGAGGTGGAAAAGTATCAAGGGAGACTTGGGCTATATTTATTACTTTGAGAACGGCCTCCCTATGGGCAATGGAAGTCATAAGCAAACCCCAAACTGAGATATTGGCCCCAGATCTCTTTAACTGCTTGATCACGGAGTCATCTTCTTCGATGTTTTCATTAATGGGATCTTCTTTTTCTTTTCTCGTCAAGGCTGCAAGATTGTCGACATAGAGTTCTACTAGCTTAAAGACTCTTCCTCCTCAAGTCATATGTCTAACTTCATCACAAGAGAGGGAAAACGACTCATCCTCTTTAGTCAACAAGTATAAGTCTTCATCCATTAAAGAGATAGGGCTTTCTGGGTTCATTTGAGCCAAAAGGTAACTAGTGAATGTGGGGCTACTATAATGAGGTGGGGATAAACAATATACCTCATCCGAAGCTAGATCAAATGGTTCGTAGCTTGTGGTGAAGACCTCGTCGATGCAAGTTATTTCGACAATGGGATAACTAGGTGGTTTGACTTGGATTGGATGGATGAGAGAAGCGGGGTCGAACGGTAATTGGGTATGGAAACCATGTTCAGGGTTGGTGGAAGTTGATAGGTAGGTATTAGATTAGTGGTGACATTTGGTGGTGTTGGACTAGGGATTGTGACTTTATTGTCATTAACAAGGTTTAGAATAGCATGACGGAGTGTGATACATTGATCAGTGTGATGGCCTGAGTTTTGATGAAATTCGCAGAACAAGTTAGAGTTGTGTCCGATTAGCAAGGGATTTGGTAAAGGTCGGGGTTGGAGTGGGATTAAAAGCCCTTTCTTTAGTAATTTCTAAAATGCTACGATAAGAGTCATCCCTAGACTGGTAAATTGTCGCAGAGTTCGGGGTTGACTTGGGTGAGCTTGATTATTAGTTCGAGTTAAAGGTTGAATTGGGGTGGTTGATGTGTTGGCTATATAAACATGATTGATATTGGGTTTGGAGATGAAGGGTTTCTTGAACCTATTGTTTAAAGAGTTAAAAAGAACCCCAGAGGTAAAAACGTCCTCAAGTTGGCTTCTGGCTTATAATAGGGACTCAAAATTAGGGAGATACTAGGTGACTAGGTGTTGAACATATCATTGTGTGAGGTTTTTCAGGATAATTATCACTTGTTCCTTCTCTGAGGGTCTATCCTACATTTGGGCAACTGTAGACACCCCATTTTTGCACTTGCCTGATTAATCAACTCGTCAACCCGATTGCAATGATTCCCAATGATGGATGTTTATTCCATTGCTTTATTTTGTTACGAGAAATGTTTCAGAAATCCGGATGAGGTATCTCGAATTGACAAAACTTTAGAAGCCACGCTACGCTAGGAAAATATAACCCCAGAAGCTTAGAAATCATCATTTTTCAGATAAAAAAAAGCTTCACGATAAAAATTACTAAAAAATTACTAAATTATCAAAATACCCCTAACCTTAAAATATCCCTAGAGCCTACATTACGCTTAGAAAAACCCTTTCACACACATAAAACAACAAATCAAAACCAAATAAATCATTTCGCCAATTTTCATAGAATTTGACAAAATTATGAAAATGCCCCTCATAAAGTTCAAGACCATTTCACACAAAAAATTTCATAAATGATACAAACCAATATTTTCATTGAATTCCTTACGAGAAATCGATTCTAAAACATCTTAGAACATTAAAAACCGACTTAAAACGCGAAAAGTCCTCTCCGGGAGCAAAACGGTAATTTTACAATTTTTATAATTAAAAATTTCAAATTAATAAATAAAATATTAAATAATTAAAGTGAAACATTAATAAAATTAATTTAAAATTTTAAACTAAAAAAAATCGATCAATCAGGTTCTCAGGCAAAATTGCTGAGGGTTCGCAAGATATTTCTTTAAGGACCCCTCCATTTGGGGGTCCAAAGAATTAAAGATATAATAGAGGGGGGTTCTCCAAAAAATTAAAGTCAATCAAGCAAGACTAAAGTCAATATATTAAAGTCAATCAAATAAGAATAAAGTCAAAATTAAAGTCAATTAAGAAAGACTAAGGTCAAGATATTAAAATCAATCAATTAAGACTAAAGTCAAAATCTTAAAGTCAATCAAATAAGACCAAAAGTCAAAATCCTAATAGAGTTCTAATTAAATAATAACTCTATTTAATAGAGTTCTAACTAAAATATAACTCTACCTAAAATAATTCTAATTAAAATACAACTCTACCTAAAATAATTCTAATTAAAATACAACTCTAACTAATAGAATTCTAATTAAATACTAATTCTATGTAAATCAACCCTTAAAAAAATATATAAATAGGGGTCCTCACACCCTATTTTCATATAAAATAATAAATCCTAGAAAAGTAAGTCAAAAACTTCCCTAGCCTCCCATAAACCCTAATTTTGAAGCCCTAACTCCTTACCTAACACCCATACCTCAATTTTAGCTCAAAAAACACCTAGAAGCCCTTAAAAAACACTCAGAAACCCCATAAACAAATCCGAAGAATTCAGATCTAAGAAAGAGATACCTCAACTTGGAGATCAGAAATCAGATCTGGTGACAGAACGAAGCGAGGAATACTGTACAAGAAGTTGTTCTATTAGATCTGAGGGAAAAAAATCATTGCGTTCGAAAAAGGTAAGTATTTTTTATTTATTATTGATTAGGTCTTTTTAGCAATATAGTTCTATTTGGGAATTAGTAGAGACCGACGTTTGCCGGGCGGGGTTGGTGCCTAACACCTTCCAACTCCGTAACGTGATCCCCGAACTTAGTTTCTTATTTTTCGTAGATTAGTTTCTTTTGTCTTATAGAGTCAATGTTCAGTTCCTAGACCGTAATAACTAGGTGGCAACTCTCAAACCTCAAGGGTCAAAAGCGGATCCGTGCACTCCGCGGATCGAGGGCATTTTCTGCAACATTGGCTTTCCAACGACCAATGAAGTTAATAAACGTTTTCCCATCCTTTTGTTTAGTTGACTCCAAATCCCTTCTTGAATTTTTAATCTCTGTATTGTATTTGTACTAATGCCAAAAAGCCTTTGACATATTTTCCTATGTACCTATTGTAGCTGGATCTTGAGACATCAGCCATCGTAGCACTAATCCTGACGAAGTTCGCTGAAATAATAATGTCATATGTTCATCGTTGAGATCCATAGTGCGCATATTAGTAACATATACCTTGAAATGTGTTCTTGCACAACCCACTCCACTGAACTTATCCATTTCAGACATTACAAACTTCTTTGGCAAATGAATCATAGGAATATGATTCATAGCTTCAATGCTGCTGTAATCTCATCAATATCCTTTATACTCTTCAAGACTGACTCCAGTTGAGACATCCTGTTGGCTAACACAAGAATTTCATTGACGAGTCCTTCATCTCTATCAAGTTCAAAGACCTCATATGAGTATCTTGTTGCACTTTCTTCAGCTTTTTTTCCCTTTGGATCGTCAATGGGATTGTCCATTGATTCTGAAATATGTTTTTAGGCTTCCACCTTGCCTTTTATACTATTTATATCTGTGACAAAGACTGTCAAAATCTTACGGATCTCTACAAGCTCAGACTTTAAAGTCACTTCTGATTGTTGACTTAGTACTGATGTTCGTTCTAACCGATTAGACTTACGACTCCAGTTAGGAGATAGACGCTTGAGTTTGATAGCAATAATAACCCTGAAACCCCATCAAATGTGAATTTAATCAATTTTAATGTTACCCACTTGATAACAAAATTTTATTGAATTCTGTGCACCAACTCATTAAATAGTTCATTCATGCAATGATTATTCAAAAGGGAAATAATTTTACTGAACTATTGAAAATTATTGACAAATAAGATTTTCATTGAATAACAACTTTCAATAAATCTGACTTATACTATTTTTTACATAGACGCTTAACTTTGTTTTGATGGTCATCAGGATTGCTAGGGCAATCAAGTTTGTTTATCTTGATCGAAGAAAAATGATTAAGAGCTCCGTACCAAATACAAGCTTATCAAAGAAGAGTCGCTCATGCGTTTGACAAAAAGATTAAGACCCGTCATTTGCAAGTCGGGGATTTAGTACTCAAAGAGAATCGGACACCTATATTTGACCCTAGAGCGAAATTTAAACCAAATTAGGGAGGTCCATTGATCATCAAAGAAATATTACCTGGAAAAGCTATCAGATTTCAAGACCATGATGGAGTTGAATTATCAGAATCAACTAACCTTGACTAGGTCAAGCGAAACTACATTTAAGGAAGTCATCTTTGGCCGAATCAATTTCTTGTTACCCAGCTCAATATCTCATTTATCAGCCCGTTGCAGCCATTTTGAAAAAAAAAATCTTTTTTTTTTCAGCCCGATCACCTAACCCAAGGGAGGGAAAATTTGAACTACATTTTAGTCTGATCCCAAAATTCTAAGGTTCGTAGGCAACCTGAGAAGTTACTTTAGGCTCGACCACATCAATATATATATTCCCCCATAAAACAAAACAAAAAAAATAAAAAAAATCCAAAAGAAAAATATTGTCAAAATGGAAAAGAAAATTCAAAGAAAAAGAAAACAATTTAAAAAGAAATGCCACACAAGAGGCATTTAGGTTTTTAAGCCTCAAATTCCTTTATTTTATGTCTAGTCCTAAGCCTATCCATAAAATTCCTCCTAAGTACCGTGCGAAAAAGTCAAGACAGGTAGCAAATCATAATCAGACAATTACTCCAGAAGTTCAAAAGGGAAGAAAAATAAAAAATAGGGCCTACTAGGTTGAAAATTTGACAGTGCGACTTAGGCAAAAATTAAATCAAGCTCGCACGGTTGAAAATCTGAAAAAACAGTCTTGGCAACAATTAGAGTAAAGAAAAAAATCTACTAGGTTGAAAATCCGAAAGGGCGACTTAGGAAAAAATTAAGACAAGTTCGCAGGGTTGAAAATCCAAAAGAACGGCGTTGGAAACAATCAGAGTAAAGAAAAAAAAATTGTAAGCTCACTAAATCGAAAACCTAAAAAGGCGATCTAAGCAAAAGTAAAAAAAAAAAAAAAAGACAAGAAAATCTCCGTTGAGTTGAAAAGACTAAAAAGGCGGTTTGAGCTGAAACATCAAAAGTCTGAATGACCCAGTTACAATACCCTGCTTAAACTAGACAAAGACTTAAAAGCTACGAGTATCTTGTCTATGATTGATCTAAATTTTTTTGCTTCCCTAAGTGAACCAAGAGGGAAAAGAGTAAATTCTACGATGAATCTCAAAAGGAAATATTTTATTCTCTTGAGCCTAATTCAAAATCTTCAATGCAAAAAATTTAAAATTAATGGTTAAATTTTTATTGCGCTTGTGGTAATCAGAGGTTTCAAACCTTCATAACAGTGCAATTTTTATTTCTATAGTATGTAATTTTCCCATTTACACTAAGGGCATTTTTTTCAAACCGTGTTCAATTATCTCCAGTACAGTGTTTCCTATAAAACTAGGGGCATTTTGTTCTCAAGCTTGATCAATGTTAATCCTAAAGGGTAATGAGAACCCCAAATTTAATATTACTCTCTTGATAGCAATTTTTTGAAAACCCCTGAGGTAAAAAGAAGTAAAAAAATTCATAACATTTTTGAAAAACCTTGAGGTTCAAACAGAAGCTTTTCTAATCTCATATTTGGTTTTGTCCAGAGATTAACTCATTACCCTATAATAGTAAATAAGGTATACTCTCTTTCCCAGATTCATTCATTCATGTTCAGATACCGCCGAGGGTTTTCTCGGGATTATACTCAGATACCATCGAGGGTTTTCCCAGATTATGCACAGATACCATCGAGGATTTTCTCGGATTATGCTCACTTTATGCTCAATTATGCTCAGATTTTTCTTAGACCTTATTCAAATCTTTCTCAAGTTTTTCTTTGTTTAAACTCAAATTTTTTCTCAGGTTTTGCCCAGATTTCATGTCTTGCTCAATCATCTTACTCAGTTTTTTCCATGAATACGCAAAATTGAGGCGCACTTTTTCAAAATCATCATTACACTAGTGCACACACTTACACATTTGTTCCATTAATCATAATTTTTTTTCTAAAATTAAAGGATTTGACACCGTCAATGAGAGCTCGCGCTCAAGGACTTGACAGTTTTTACTTCGAGGGGAGTTTTACCCTCAAAGATCCGAACACCTTGACGAATTACTAAATCAGACTACAAAATGAACTGTCACTAGCTTTGGCATTTGGATATCGCACTATCTACCAAAATAGATTTGCTATCTAGTTTGCTTCAACCCTCTACCAAAGAGGGGCATCTGTAGACACCCCATTTTCGTACTCGCCTGATTAATCAACTCGTCAACCTGATTGTGACGATTCCCAATGATAAATGTATATTCCAATGTTTTTGTTTGTTACTAGATATGTTTCAGAAATTCAGATGAGGTACCTCAAGCGAACAAACTTTTAGAAACTACCCTACTCTAGGAAAATATGACCCAAAAACATAAAAATCATTATTTTTAAACAAAAAGAAGCTTTATAAGAAAAATCACTAAAAAATGACTAAATTATCAAAATACCCCTAACATCAAAACATCCCTAGAGCCTACATTACGTTTAAGAAAATCTTTTCGAACACATAAAACAACAAACTAAACTCAAATAAATCGTTTCACCCATTTTCACAAAATTTGACAAAATTACGAAAATAAGGGTCCATGATCATTTCACACAAAAAATTCATAAATGACATAAACCGATGCTCTCATTGAATTTCTTATGAAAAACTGATTTCAAAACATCCCAAAATGTCAAAAAGTGACCTCAAAATGCAAAAGTCATCTTCGGGGGCAAAACGATAATTTTTCAATCCTAGAAATTCAAAATTTTAAAATTAATAATTAAAATATTAATTAACACAAAGTGAAATCTTAATAAATTGAATTAAAAATTTTAAACAATTAAAATCAATTAATTAAGCCATAGGCCAAATTTTAAGTAGTGGCCCATTTAAGTAGGGGCCCACCTGACATTTATTAAGAGACCCCTCCATCTAGGGGTCCAAAGAATTAAAGATATAATTAAGGGGTTCTCCAAAAAACTTAAAAAATATTCTTTCATTGTACGTAAGAATGGAAACCCCAATTTAAAATCTTAATTCAAAACCTTAATTAAACAAAATAATCTTATCTAAAAGAAACCAAGTTAAACTAAAAAGCTCCAAAAAATCTCTATAAATAGGAGTCTCCACAACCCAATCTCACAGGTCAAAATAAAATCTAGGAGAGAGAGGTCAGAAACTTCCCCCAACCTTCTCAAGACCCTAAATTTGAAGTCTCAACTCCCTACTTAATATCTAAACCCTAGTTTATACTAAAAAAACACCTAGAAATCCTCCAAAAACACTCAGAAACCTTCCAAAAAAATATCCAAAAAAATCAGAAAATACTCAGATCTAGGAGGAGGATACCTCAACTTGGATAACAGAAGTAGATCTAGTGACGGAGAAAAAGTAGGAAAACTCATACGAAAATGCTCTCTGCCAGCTCTGAGGGAACCAGTTGTAGTAATCACTCAGGTAAAAAGTAGTTTTTATTTATTTAATTATTTTTAGGTCTTTTTAGCAATGTGATTTTTTTTGGGAAAGTAGAGACCGACGTTTGTTGGGTGGGGTTGGTGCCTAATACCTTCCAACCCCGTAGCGTGATCCTCGGACCTCTTCTTTTTGTAGACTAGTATTTTTTTATCTATTTAGAGTCAATGTTTCGGTTTCTAGACCATTATAACTAGGTGGCGACTCCCAAACCCCAAAAAAGTGGATCCGCAACCCGCAAACCAAGGGCGCTTTTAGATTATCTTTGCCTAGGGTTGGCAATCAGGACATGTGACTTTGCGGTTTACAATAGGACAAAGGTTCAAGTCATTCCAGCATGGGTACATCGATATACCTTTCAGTATTACCTGATTGAACGGTACTGATGCCTCAGTTTTATATACCATAAAGGTACGTGACTGGAGTTGTGATTTTCATGCATGACGTCACATCTCACAAGAAGACTCGGCCATATACTAGTGCTACGTTGGCTAGAAGGGACATGCAAGCGTGCAATGCAACAAAATAAACGTGCTAGTGGTGTGTGCAAAATAGGGTGGGGTGTACCCAGGGCATTTTTTCGATAAATGGGCCCGTGGGCCAGATCAAACAATCAATATATGGATATCAAATAAATATTGATCAATAAAAATAAGAACATCCAAAACATTCAGTTCGAGATCAAAGTATGCACATCATAGAAATATATAAATCAGATCATGGCATATTAGGTAGATAATCAATCAGGGTAGAACGAAAGTAAACAATCATGATAGCATACAAATAACCAATCATTGAGATAAACACGAGAAAAACCTTTTTTTAAATGAAAAAAATAAAAGGACTCTTGTTTTTTCTATGGTCCAATCAAGAATCGCTTTGGGGGACCCTAAACAAATCAAGATTTCAATTAAAATTGAATTGAAGATAAAATGATAATTGTGGGGATAGGGAATGATGATTTCTTTTATAAAAAAAACTATTACTAAAAAAACAACTCCAAAAAAAAAGAAACAAAGAGAAAGATCCTATTGCCACACCAACTCGTTTGCAATCAAATAAAAAATTAGCAAACATCCTAATGTGATGCGCTATAAGTACAAATTCGTGTGACAATAGTATCTTTTAGCTTGAAAGCATCCTCATAAGAGACATATTCCATTAACACGTGAAAAATCTGTGGGCTTTAAAAAAAATGTTTAAAAAAAAATAGCAAACATTCATTGATCAAAAGCCTCATAGCCAAAGCAATTATAATAAGATAGGTTCACGGAAATAGAGATCCTCGAAAAACTATAAAAATCAAAACAAACTGAACAAGATTCTCCCACTAATCCTTGATATGATAGAGGAAATAACTGTTCAAATTTTTTTTTTATATTTAAGTCGAAACCCAAATAATTTTTTTTTCGCTACCTCCTTACACCCTTCTTATAGAATTCAAATCCAACAGATGTTAAACACCAACAAAGCCGTAACATAATTTTTCTCTAAACTCTTGAAAAAAAATCTTTATTTTTATGATCAAAAGTTCAAAACTATGATTTGGAATAGACTGCAGCCCAAAGAATCCATTTTTTATGTTACACATAAAACAAAGAAAAACTAATTTTTCTGAACAAAACGATCTTCTCTGTTAGAACACATAAATCCTTTTTTTGGAACATAACAAACTTTGTTGAAATAATAAAAAAAAACCAAAGAGTTGTAGGTATCCAGAATGGGGTTTTTGAAACGATTTTGTGGGTATGTTTATTTAAATCCCTTTCTCTCTCATGATCTTTGAAACAAACCCGAGTTTTGGGAAAAAAATCAATTCATCCGCCATTAACGCTATGTTAGAGCTCGAAATTGAAGCATAAACACTCTTGGAACAAATTCCACAAGCCACGGTTTCCACTTACCTCCGTTACCGATTCAAAAATCACGAGATTTCTCATTTGCGGGCTTGATTGAGAACGTAAGACAATAGAGTTCTTGATTCAAATCGAAAACCAAATCAAATTTTTAGGAAAAAACCGACACAAATTATGTTTTTTTTTAAGGATTGTTTTCTTCGATTGAGATCCTACCCTTGCATTCCGAATCGAGAGTTTTCCTCAGAACCAGCAAATTCTAAAATCTTCTTCAACAAATGAAAGAAGGATCGGCTTCAAGATTGAGTAGGTTTCAAAAAGAGCTGATGATTCTAAGCTATGTCCATTTACATAAGAAAAAATTGAAAATTTTCTTCAAGTAGTAGGTTTCTTAAACTGATCGAAATGAGAGATTTCTCAAGTCTCTGATGAAATCGATGGAAGAGACCGAATTAAAACGACAAAGGTTTGAAAATTAAAAAGAAATCTTTACTAACGACGCCTTACCCATAAAAAGTTATTCATTGTTGTTGCTAACAACACACCAAAATTTATTTATTTATTTATTTTACAGTCACAGGACAAATCGACGCACGTATCTCAAAAAAAATTCTTAAAATCTTCATGGTTCAACAACCATCATTCCATCATTAATGAAATTAACCACTTTTGAAATCTTGGATTATTTAGGATCATCAAAAGTGACCCTAGACAAGATCATAATAAATAAATAAATAATACTTAAAACCTAATCAAATGATTGACAATCGAGCCAAAAGAATAAAAATACAAATAAACAAATAAACTAAACCAAAAAAAAAAAAACTAGGTCGATTTGGCAATGCACCATAATTTGAGATTTTTTCAAGTTTGATCCTCGAAATATCCCCAGTGGAGTCGCCACTTAAAGCACCCTCGATCGGCGAGTTGCGGATCCATTTTTTGGTGTTTAGGAGTCGCCACCTAGTTATTATGGTCTAGGAACCGAAATATTGACTCTAAATAGATAAAAATACTGATCTACAAAAAGAACCGGTCTGGGGATCACATTGTGGGATTGGAAAGTGTTAGGCACCAATCCCGCCGGACAAATGTCAGTTTCTACTTTTTCTAAAAATTACATTTCTAAAAATGATCTAAATAAAATAAAATAAAATAAAATAAAAACCTAACTTACCCGGGGATTGCAACAATTAGTTCTCTCAAAGTCGGCGAAAATCGTCCTCGTGTGAGTTTTTCATTTTTTTCTCCATCGGTAGATCTGCTTTTGATATCTAAGATGAGGTATTCCCCTCCTAGATTTGAGTATTTTTTTATTTTTTTTAGGTGTTTTAAGGGTTTCTAGATGTTTTTGGAGGGTTTCTAGGTGTTTTTTGAGTAAAAACTAGGGTTTGGATGTTATATAAGGACTTAGGACTTCAGATTTAGGATTTTAAGAAGGCTGGAGAGAGTTTCTGACTTCTCTTTCCTAGGATTTCTCTTGACCTACGAGATTAGGTTGTGGAGGCTCCTATTTATAGAGTTTTTTAGAAGTCTTTCAGTTTGACTAAGTCTCTTTAAGATAAGATTAATTAGGATTTAATTAGGATTTTGAATTAGGATTTCTATTCTTACGTACAATGAAAGAATATTTTTTAGCTTTTTTGGAGAATCCCCTGATTATATTTTTAATTCTTTGGGGCCCCAAATGGAGGGGCCTTCTGAAAAATATCAGGTAAGCCCCACTTGAATAAGTGGGCCACCATTTAAAATTTGGCCCGTGGGCTTAATTAATTGATTTTATTTGTTTAAAATTTTAAATTTAATTTATAAAGATTTAACTTTACGGACATTAATATTTTAATTATTAATTTCAAAATTTTAAATTTTTAGGGTTGGAAAATTATCATTTTGCCCTCAAAGAGGACTTTTGCATTTCGAAGTCGTTTTTCGATGTTTTGGGATGTTTTGAAGTTAGTTTTTTGTACGGAATTCAATGGGGGTATTAGTTTGTGTCACTTATGGGTTTTTGATGTGAAATAGTTGTGGACCCTATAAGGGGCATTTTCGTAATTTTGTCGAATTTTATGAAAATTGGCGAAACAGTTTATTTGATTTTAATTTATTGTTTTATGTGTTCGAAAAGGTTTTTCTAAGCATAATGTAGGCTCTAGGGATGTTTTAATGTCAGGGGTATTTTGATAATTTGGTAATTTTTTAGTGATTTTTTCTCGTGAAGCTTCTTTTTGTAGCAAAATGATGATTTCTATGTTTTTGGGTTATATTTTCTTAGCGTAGCGTAGTTTCAAAAAATTTTCTTGTTTGAAATACCTCATTCGAATTTCTAAAATATATCTAGTAACAAAATAAAATATTGGAATATGCATCCATCATTGGGAACTATCACAATTGGGTTGACGAGTTGATTAATCAGGCGAGTGCGAAAATGGGGTGTCTACACTAGTCTACAGGGAAACGCCTTGACTTGGTTCCACAATCTGTTGAGTGAGACGATAGCATCTTTTGAGGAGCTCTACACTACTTTTGTGGCCCGCTACATTGGCAATAGGAAAATGGGTAGATATGTGAATGCTTTACTCAGCATGAAGATGCAGCAATAAGAAATCCTCAAAGAGTTCACAAGAGATTCAGGGAAAAGGTCATGACCTTGGAGAGCTACGACGAGAAAAATGCAATAGTGGCATTCAAAAATTCCTTACCATTTGACTCGGGGTTATACAGATATCTTGTGAAGAGGAGGTTAAAAACGTTGAGTGAATTGTTCGAAAAAGAAAAAATATATATCCAACTAGAAGATGATCCTCGAAACATAGTCGAAAAGAGTAAAGTAATACACATAATGGCTTAGCCTAGCAAGCAACAACAACCACAACAGAAGAAAAAGATAGTACATCCCGAGTAGGATAGGAGACAAAAAAAATAGGGGATGTACTTCCCCATGCCTCCCAACGAGATCTTACCCATTTATCTTGAACGAACCTTAATTCAGTGGCCAGCGCCACTTCCTCGAAATCAAATAAAATAAGATGAAAGATACTGTGAATATCATAAGGTGCGGGCTCATACCACAAACAAATGTCAAGTTCTAAGAAGTCTATTGTAGAGGTTGACATAGTAGGGCTTTCTAGGAGGTTAGTAGAGGATAAAAATGCCAAACCATCCTCGAGAAAAGAATTAAAGGCAAAAGTAGCCTCTTGCGGAAGGGCAGTAGTGATTCAAAAGGTCTTGAAGTAGGATCCCAAGAGGACAGGGTAGGATGAGTGACAAGAGAGTAAAGAGGCGATGGACAGAACATTTTGTGCACTTCTACATGACAAAGAACGGGCCCATAGAGCAGATTGAGCCATATGGAAAGCCAATAATGGCCTTCATTAAGAAAGACTTGGAAGGGGTGGTAAGGTTGCAATATGATACTCTGGTAGTCACCTTTCAGGTTGGCACGTTTACGCTCAAAATGATGTTAATTGATAGCGACAGCTCAGTCGACATCTTGTATGCCTTCTAGAAAATGGGCCTAAATAAGAGTGTACTAACCTAAGTAGGAGCTTTTTTTATTGAATTTGATAGGAGATCAAGCCAACCTTGGGGGAAATAGTCTTGCCCGTATAGACGGGACTTGTGACTTTAATTACTAGATTCATGGTTGTTAAAGCAAGCTCTCCATACAATGTTATTCTTGGTAGATGGTAGACATATGAAATGAGGCTCCCGTCGACATACTACCAAGTTTTGAGGTTCCCAACACCTCAAGGGATGTGGGATATCAAGGGAGACAAGGTGGCACCTAGTTGTGCACGATGGGCCAAGAGGAGTATGCAGAAGAAAAAAAATCAACTATAACAATTATAGAGGGGAAGGTTAAGCAAAGTGGACCCCCATGCTTGGAAAACATCCAAATGGTAGATGTAGGGGAAGGAAGGAAGATTGGAGTAAGGTCGAATTAGATCTGAAAGAGTTGGAGGATCTGACAGATTACTTGAGGAGGAATAGGGACGCCTTCACTTGATCAATAAAAGAAATGCTCAGAATCAACCATGAAGTGATTTGTCATCACTTAAATGTTGAGTCAAGCATAAAGCCAATAAAGTAAAAGTCGAAAAGGTTAGCACCACGTTTGAGAGAAGTAGTAGATGAAGAAGTAAACAAGTTGATCAGAGTAGGGTTCATTAGGGAAGTACAATTTTCAGACTAGATAGCCAACATTGTGGCAGTGCCAAAGAAGAATGGGAAGGTCATGGTATGCATCGTTTTCACAAACCTACCCAAAGGACAGCTTCCCAATGCCATGAATTAATTGATTGATAGATGTGACTTCAGATCATGAGAAGCTGTCCTTCATGGATGGCTACTTTCGTTACAATCAAATTCAGCTCAGCTCTAAGGATCAAGAGAAAACAACTTTCATTACCGAGTAGGGACTCTACTACTATAAAGTTATGCTTTTTGGGCTAAAGAATGTAAGAGTAATGTATCAGAGGTTGGTTACAGAGCTTTTTAGAGACCTATTGGGTAGAATTGCCGAAGTATACATTGACGATTTGTTGGTGAAGAACAAGAAGAAGGAAAACCACATCGTATACCTGGAAGAAGTCTTCTCAAGAGAAAAATGCACATTTGCATTGACATCGGGGAAATTCATAGGTTACTTGGTCATAAAGAGAATAATAGAAGCCAACCTAGACCAGATCAGAGCATTACTCAAAATGTCTTCTCCAAAGATGTAGAAACAGGTCTAAAAGCTAGCTGAAAGAGTAGTAACGCTGAACAATTCATATTTAGGTCTTTAGACAAATGTAAACCCTTGTACCAATTACTACAGAAAAATACAAGGTTCAAATGGACAGATGATTGTGAACATGTTTTTATTGAGCTAAAAAAATACCTAAGAAGACCCCCAATCCTCTCAAAACTAGAAACTAGGGAGGAGCTCGGACTGTACCTGGCCATTTCAGAATGCACACTCAATTCAGTTTTGGTCAGAGTAGGGGCAGCAATAGAACAACCCATTTTTTTCCTCAACAAGACCTTTACAGACATAGAAACTTAATATTCTAGAATTGAAAAGATGGGTCTGGCTTTAGTTTACACAACTCTCCGACTGAGGCCTTACATTCAGGCACATAAGGTTCAAGTAATTACTGAGTACCCATTGAAGTTAGTTTTGAGAAAGACGGAAGGGTCAGGTAGAATAACAAAATGAATGGTGTAGTTAACAAAGTTTGGGCATGAGTACAAGCCCATGGTCTCATTGAAAAGAAAAGTTGTTACGGATTTCTTAGCTAACTTCCTAATAGAGGAAAATGAAAACATATATATAAAAAAGTTGGAGAATGCAAAAAAAGGTTAAGGATCAAGCAACCATCCAGGATGGACGGTCTATGTGGATGGGTCTTCAAACTTGGAAGGTTCTAGGATTGGAATGGTAGTACTCATCCCTGATGGTACTAAGTTGGAAGAAATAGTCAGGCTAGGATTTAAAGCATCAAATAATGAAGTAGAGTACGAAGTGTAGACACCCCATTTTTGCACTTGCCTGATTAATTAGCTCGTCAACCCGATTGCAATGGTTCCCAATGATGGATGATTATTCCGTTGCTATATTTTGTTGCTAGATATGTTTCAGAAATTCGGATAAGGTATCTCAAACTAACAAACTATAGAAACCACGCTACGCTAGGAAAATATAACCCAAAAAACATAGA
This sequence comes from Akebia trifoliata, assembly GCF_017979445.1. Lineage (NCBI taxonomy): Eukaryota > Viridiplantae > Streptophyta > Magnoliopsida > Ranunculales > Lardizabalaceae > Akebia > Akebia trifoliata. Next base: position 31,897,212 of record NC_141385.1, on the reverse strand, counting down.
AATAATCATTTTTCATACAAAAAGAAGCTTCACGATAAAAATCACTAAAAAATGATCAAATGACCAAAATACCCCTAATCGCAAAACATCCCTAGAGCCTACATTACGCTTAAGAAAACCCTTTCAATCACATAAAACAACAAATTGAAACCAAATAAACCATTTCGTCAATTTTCACAAAATTTGATAAAATTATGAAAATGCCTCTCATAAAGTTCACGATCATTTCACAAAAAAATTTCATAAATGACAAAAACCAATATTCTCATTGAATTCCTTACGAAAAATCGATTCCAAAACATCCTGGAACATTAAAAAACGATTTAAAATATAAAAAATTATTTTCGAGGATAAAATGATAATTTTACAATATTAATAATTAAAAATTCAGAAATTAATAATTAAAATATTAATTAATGTAAAGTGAAATCCTAATTAAAATTAAAGTCAATTAAGTAAGACTAAAGTCAAGAAATTAAAGTCAATCAAGTAAGACTAAAGTCAAGATCTTAAAGTCAATCAAGTAAGAGTAAAGTCAAGATATTAAAGTCAATCAAGTAAGACTAAAGTCAAAATCTTAAAGTCAATCAAGTGAGACTAAAGTCAAAATCTTAAAGTCAATCAAGTGAGACTAAAAGTCAAAATCCTAATAGAGTTCTAATTAAATAATAACTCTATTTAAAACAATCCTAATTAAAATATAACTCTACCTAAAACAATTATAATTAAACAATAACTATTTCTAAAAGAATTATAATTAAACACTAAAGTGCTGTTTGTTAAACTGAAAAAAATAAGTGCTGAATAGCATTAAGCACTGAAACTTATAAGCGCTGAATTTAAGTGCTGAAAAAGTTGTTTGTTTAGATGCTGAATCATGTTTGTTACACATTACTGAAGCTGGTAAATCATCTTTGTTACCCTTACAATCATATTATACATTGTTTGCATGTTTCAAATGCCTATTTCTTATCAAACACAATAAAATATATTATTTCTTATAAAATTAAAATACAATTTATTTTTAAATAATAAATAATACTCAAATCTTCAATTTATAAATAATAATTTCTATTTATAAAAGTCCACAAATTTCAAATTAAAAATAATAATGTCATACAAGTCACCAAAATTTAAAATCATCATTAAAAGAACTTAATTTTGGATGAATAATTTTCGATGGAAATGAAGGATGTGTAATTATAAAAGCACCCTATGAATTAATAAAGGCAACCCACACCATAGTCAAATTTTTTTGTTTTATATGGATTAAAGTTTTTGGAATGAGCAAATTTTTAGTGAGGATGGCCTATATGGTCTAAAGATCATCCAAAACTTTTAACCCATATAAGACAAAATAATTTAGCTATGGTGTGGGTTTATTAATTTGTGGGGTACTTATATACTAAAGAGGAGATCATCCTCACCAAAAATCAACTCATTCCAAAAGTTTTAACCCATATAAGATAAAATAATTTAGCCATGGTGTGGGTTTATTAATTAGTGGAGTGCTTATATACTTATCCATGGGATGTAAAAGGTAATATCCTTCTAAGAATAAGGGCATACTTGTCCATACTCAAAAAAACAAAGGGCATACTTGTCCGTGTCGAAAAAGCGAAGTGCTTACCGCTTCAGCACTTTTTTTCAGCATCAAAATAGTGCTGAATTTTTTTCACTTATTTTCAGCAATAAGCGCTGAAAATATAGAGTAAACAAACATGTTATTTTGACAAAGAGTGCTGAATTTAATTTTTTTCAGCAATAAGCACTGAAAAATAGCACAAACAAACACTGCCTAACTCTATCAAAATAAGCACTTAAAAAAATCTATAAATAGGGGTCCCTACAACCTATTTTTGTATGAAAAAATAAACCCTAGAAAAAGTAGGTCAAAAAGCTTCCTTAGCCTCCCATAAACCTTGATTTTGAAGTCCCAACTCCTTACCTAGAAAAACACCTAGAAACCGTAATAAGTAAGTGGCGACTCCCAAGCCTCAAGGGTCAAAATCGGATCCGCGCACCCCGTGGATCGAGGGCGCTTTCAGTGGCGACTATACTGGGGACTATTGAGGATCAAACTTGAAAAGCCCCAAGTATGGGAACATTGCCATTTAGACCTAGTTTTTTTTTTGTTTATTAATCTATTTGATTCGTTTATTTTTTGGGGATTGTATTATATCCTCTCAGCATCATTTTTAGCATATTATTGTGGAATATTATTTGCTATGCTTCAATTTAGGGTCGTTTGGGATGACCCTAAATAATGCAGGATATTGAAAGGATGATGATGTGGAAAAATGGGTGTTGACCCATTTTTTTGGATTATTTTTTTATAGTTTGTATTATCCTTTGGTATCCTTTGATTCGATTTTGGATACTTTGATTTGGCATATATATATATATATATATATATATATATATTTATTATGGTTCAATCGGGGATCATTTAGAACGGCCCTAAACAATGAAAGATTCAAATTAACACATGAAACGAGGATAGGATTTGTTTTTTATTATTTATTATTTATTTATTTATTTATTTATTTATTTTTGATTTTTTTTTATTATTCTGGGTCTTTTTTTTTAGATCCTAATCCAAAAAAAAAAAAAAAGGAAGGTTGAATCATGGGATCTGTAGAGGAGATCCATTCACGAAGAGATTAGGTGGGAGAAATAAAATGATGCGTGAAGTGCGCAACAGAACCGTGAGGATTGAGGTTGGATGTGTATATGTAAACATGTGCGATGTGTGCGTGTGTGTTAAAAAAAAATCAGTTACCCGGCAGCATGCTTTCTTCTTAAAATAAATTATAGGGATTTAGTGTGATGTCCCATTCCTAATTAAGATTAGGTGGCACCCTACATTTATGCTTCATGGAATTTCTGTGACTCAATGACCGTATGGATGTGTAGTTCATCCCTTCATGAATCTACAGACACAACATCAAGTTGATTGGTGATGTGAATCCATTGATAATAGTGCTGTATTAAGAATGCTGCACAACCGTTGGATTTAAATTCTTTTTAAAAGATTGATCTAGTGGATACAAGTTAGCAAACACTATGATTCTTAGTACATCCGCTCATGAAGAGATGGACCACACATCTGTACGGTCAGTGGGACCAAAACAAACTTGCACGTGGCACAGAACAAGATGACATCTTACCATGGTTAGTAATAGGACACTCTACTGGATCCTTATTCAAAAGGACTAAAACAAAAAAACAAAAAGAGAGTTTTACTTGCAAACTCCTATGTCACGTTTTTTAAGGAGTTGTGCTGGGGTGACACTGAAACTAAATGTTATCTTAGCGTATTCCTCTATAAAGATTCCTTGCCGCATATGTCTGTTACCAACAAACCCACTTTGGGAGTCTTGCTACCATGACAAAGTTAGCAAGATATTATATCTTACTCAATGTCGTTGGGCCTACTTGGATTGACAAACAAAAAGTCTGATACGTTGGTCTTCTAGATTTTGAAAAAAAAATCTTAAAAAATCTTTTTCTTTTTTTAATGAAAAAAAATCTATTTTTTTTAAATAAAAAAAATCTATTTTTTAAAATAAAAAAAAAATCTATTTTTTTCTATATATATATAAATAATAAAAAAACTATGTTTTTCTTTAATAAAAAAGAAATCAATTTTTTTTTAAATAGTCTTTTATAACTTGATCATTGGTAAAAATCTCAATTTATTTCCTTATGATCCAATGCCATCAGAATTCTAATCACTGAATTTTAATTCTAATTATGGAATTTTAGGAATCGTTTAATTTTTCCTTCTTTATTCCCCATGAAACTTGTGGCATTGGATAGTTGTTATGGTGATGGCCCAATGACTCTTAGTAAGATCGAAAATTTTATTGGATTAGTCAAGCTAGTCAAATTCTTACCCCAAAGTTTCTTAGGTAACAAATTTAAGGGAATTTTTAAACAAAAAAGGTTTGCAATGCATGTTCCTCAAAAAGATAATTTGTTGTGGACCTCTTCACGTGGCCAAAAATAAATAAAAAATCATAACTCCTTATGTTCACAACTATCATTCTATCCTCAATCGAATAGTCATTGAAATCTCAATTTGTTTTGGGCCACCCATAAGTAACCCTTGATTGGACCATAAAATATATATATATATATATATATATATATATATATAAAAGTTGTACCTATTACAGTGATTGGATTTGATCAATTATCATAGGCTATATTCTTTGATTGATTTGCCATGATTTATGTATGCAGGAGATGTGCATGTTTTAATCTTAAATTGAACCATATGGATAGTTTTTAATCTTTATTGTTCATTGTATGCATTTATTTGTATGGTTTAATACATTTGCTTGTATGGACCCATGAATTGATTTGTTTGAAAAGGCCCCGGGCGCACCCCACCATGTATTGTACACACCACAAGCACGTTTACTGTCTTGCACGCTTGCATGTCCCAATATAACCAACGTGGCACTAGTGCGTGGCCCGGTCTCTTCGAAGATGCGACGTCATTCATGAAAATCACAACTCCAATCACGTACCTTAGGGTATATTAAACTAGGGCATCAGTACCGTCTGATCAGGTGATTCTGAAAAGTATATCGATGTATCCAAGCTGAAGCGACCTGAACCTTTGACCTATTGTAAGCCGCACGGTCACATGTCTCTATTGTCAACGTAGTACTAGTACGTGGTCGGTCCCCTCGTGGGATGCCAAACCATTTATGAAAGTTACAATTCTTGACTAGTACCCATAGGTATATCAAAGATAATATAAGTACATCAATTGCACTTCTTGGTCAAAATCAGTGCCTAAGCGAAATCTTGCTCCGATGTACTACGGTACTAAGAGGATAGACTACGTCTATTCTAGAAAAGAGGTGATTTAAGAGTGTCTTTACTCAAGCATCACGCGCCACCTCTGATCTGGGGATTAAACTGGCTGCTTTTGGCTTCAGAGAAGTGGGTTGAAGTTTTAGATTGTCACCTATACGGTGTATCAAACCAAGTCACCACATACCGTCTGATTGAGTACGCTCGAGAAGTATGTGTACTTGGGCAAGGGTGGCCAGATAAATTGCATTGCACGTAGTAAACCTAGAGTCTAGAAACCTCCCCATAGGTCACGACATGAACTTATCGTGGGTGTTCCTGGGTTGCTCTATTTAATCTAACAAAAAGGTAAGAGGGTGGACCGGTCCACACCGCTCCAATCAAACCCGTAATATTAGTCCAACCCAACAGACGTAATTGATGAGACATACTGGTCAATATCAAGTTAAACCAATTAGCCCAATTGGTAAATGGATCTTATGGATCGATTGAACTAATTGACTTAAAAATATTAGATGAAGTGATGCAAGTGGAATATTTAGATCCATTGGGTCGAACCGACCCAAACTCAAATGGGTACATAGTCCCAATCACCTTGCATCGGCTAGTTTAATTCAATGGATTGAATATTTCATACTTAACAAGATCAGTAAATCATCTTCATGTAATATTTCTTGATCAAAATATTTCATTGGTTAGAGATTTTGAATCTAGGGGTAAACTTAACCCATGCTATCAAGAGGAACCTCTATTTGTTAAAAGTCTACTCTAGGGTCCGTAATTAGTAATCCACCTTTGATGAGGTTTTTAGGGTTATTATTGCACTCAAACTCAAGCGTCTACCTCCTAGTTGGAGTCATAAGCCCAGTCGGTTAGAACGAACGTCAGTACTAAGTCAACTGGCAGATATGGCTTCAGAATCTGAGCTAACAGAAATCAGTAAGATTTTGGCAGTTTTTGCCAATGATATCAACAGTATAAAAGACAATGTAGATGCTTTGGAATAGATTTCAGAATTAACGGGCAATCCCCTTGACGATCCAAAAGGAAAAAGGGTAGAAAAAAATGCAACGAGACATGCACATGAGGCCTTCGAACTTGACGGAGATGAAGAACATTTCGATGAAAATCCGGTGTTAGCTAACAGGATGTCTCAGTTGGAGTCAGCTCTGAAAAGTATAAAGGGTATCGATGAAATTGCAGCAGGCATTGAAGTTCTGAATCGTATCCCTAGAATTCATTTGCCAGAGAAATTTGTGATGCTTGAAATGGACAAGTTCAGTGGGGTAAGTTGTGCAAAAACGCATCTTAGGGTGTATGTTACTAACATGCGCACTATGGGACTTAGTGATGAAGAAATGACATTACTATTTCAGCGGACTCTATCAGGATTAGCTCTACGATGGTTGATGTCTCAAGATCCAACTACAGTAGGTACATGGGAGAAAATGTCAAAAGCTTTTTAGCATCAGTATAAGTACAGTACCGAGATTGAAACTTCAAGAAGGGATCTGGAGTCAACTAAACAGAAGAATGGGGAAAAGTTTACTGATTTCATTGGTCGTTGGAGGGCCAAGGTTGCACAAATGTGGGATAGACCTTCAGAGAAAGAACAAGTAGCTATTATCTTAAAAAATCTCTCGTAAGGGTATGCTCGACATCTAGTCTCCCAATACTTTCCTACATTCTAATCTCTGTTGCAAGCCGGTAGCCAAGTGGAAGATGTTTTCGCTTCTTGAATCTTTTCCAAGCCTTCTGATAACAAGCTATAAAAGCCTTTCACCAATTCCAAGTCTAGCACTGATCACGCCTATGTAGCCAATACGTCTAATACACCCGTCCAATCTACTATCCTGCCTAATAACCAAGTTAACCCTAATCAACCTCGACCACGCAGGAAATTCACCAATCTTGGGATGCCTTTGAGCATTGTCTTTCAGAAACTATTAAGTAAAGGGCTCATTGCACCTCTCCAATCTCAACCTTTACCAAATCTACTCCCCACTTTTTACAATCCCAACCTCTTTTGTGAGTTTCACCAAAATCCTGATCATCTTACTGATCGTTGCGTCACTCTTCGTCACACAGTTCAAGACCTTATTGACGTCAAAAAAGTTATTGTCCCTGCCCTTGAGCAGCTGAATGTAATAACCAAGCCTATACCCACTTACCAACACCCTTAGACTTTGAACATGGTATCCAACACTCAACTCTCATTTGACCCAATCCTTTTCATCCGCTTAGTAAATCATAAGCCTCCCAACCCCCCTCTTACTAGAGTGACGGTCCCTAATGAGTTTTTTGCCACCAAATGCAGTCTTGGCCAAGGGAGAAGAAGTAAGTTTGACCAAGGCAAAGATTTTGAAGAAGAAGACTCAGTCCTGCTACTTGGAAACGGTGTCTCGAGTTCTCAGTCTATAATCAAACCCGTTGTGGGTAATTGTCTCTAGTTTTTTTATGAGTCTTGAGTCCAATTTTTTTTTATCAATTCAATAATCAAGTTTGTTTTTTTATTAGTCAAGTTAGTTTGTCGAGTCTGCAATGGTGTCAGTCACTCCAACTGAATTTAATTGAATAAAAGACATTTTTGAATACCTTGAGCGCATTAACGAATTAACTAATAAACTGGCTTCAAGGATAAATTCTTCTAATAAGGAACCCCCTCTTGAATGAGAAGATAAATGTCTTGCTCGAGGAAGCAAAGGTCATTGACCTCGAAACAAAAATAATTCCCAAGAAATTCAAATTGGAACTAACTTATCCCCAAGGAATACAAAGAGATGATGAATTAATTCAAAAAATTCAAAAGACTTGCTTGTGTGGACCTATGAGGATATGTTGGTTTGGGTGTTGCTCAACACGAAATATATACTCATCCTATGGGAACACCACATGTACAAATCAGAATGAACTCACATAATCAGATCAGAGGTTACAAAATATATCTACGCTGGACTTCTCAACATGATAGAGCTCCCAGAATAAATTCCTATTCTCATACCAATGAAGTAATTAAAGCGGCTAGCAAAAATCTTGAAACTATCATCATAAAAGAAGTGTCAGTCACATTGAGATTGTTCTAAGAAATTATCTTTCACACCCTTAATATGTCAAATTTCGACTCGATCTTCTACGGAAGCTATAGTGCTCTGTTATATGATATGAAAGGAAATTTAGTTGTCAGAAACAGATTGAATCCATCAGCGGTATAAAGAATTAAACCTAATCGAAGAAAAATTACTTAGAGATCTATACCACATGCAGGCTTATTAGAGAAGAGTTGCTCACGCTTGACAAGAATATCAAAGTTTGCCACTTACAAGTCAAAGATTTAACCATCGTAGACACCCCATTTTTGCACTCGCCTGATTAATCAACTTGTCAACCCGATTGCAACGGTTCCCAATGATGTACGATCATTCCAATGCTTTATTTGTTACTAGATATGTTTTAGAAATTCGGATGAGGTATCTCAAACTAACAAAACCTTAGAAACCACACTACACTAGGAAAATATAACTCCAAAAACATATAAATTATAATTTTACCGACAAAAAGAAGTTTCATGGTAAAAATCACTATAAAAAAACCAAATTACTAAAATACCCCTAACATCAAAACATCCCTAGAACTAACATTACGCTTAGGAAAACCCTTTCAAACACATAAAATAACAATCGAAACTAAATAAATCATTTCGCCAATTTTCACAAAATTCGACAAAATTACAAAAATATCGTTCATAAAGTTCACGACCATTTCACACAAAAAATTTCATAAATGACACAAACCAATATTCCCATTGAATTCCTTACTAAAAATCGATTCTAAAACATCCTACAATATCAAAAATCGACTTAAAACACAAAAAGTCATCTTTGAGGGCAAAACGATAATTTTATAATTTTAATAATTAAAATTTTTAAAATTAATAATTAAAATATTAATTAATGTAAAGTGAAATCCTATTTAAAATTAAAGCCAATCAAGTAAGACTAAAGTCAAAATCTTATAAGTCAATCAAGTAAGACTAAAGTCAATCTTAAAGTTTATCAAGTAAGACTAAAGTCAAGATCTTAAAGTCAATCAAGTAAGACTAAAGTCAAAATCTTAAAGTCAATCAAGTAGGACTAAAGTCAAAATCTTAAAGTCAATTAAGTGAGACTAAAAGTCAAAACCTTAATAGAAGTCTAATTAAATAATAACTCTATTTAAAATAATCCTAATTAAATAATAACTCTATTTAAAACAATTCTAATTAAAATATAACTCTACCTAAAACAATTATAATAAAACAATAACTCTTTCTAAAATAATTATAATTAAATACTAACTCTATTAAAATAAGCACTTAAAAAAATCTATAAATAAGAGTTCTTACAACCTATTTTCGTATCCAAGAATAAATCCTAGGAAAAGTAGGTCAAGAAGCCTCTCCAACATTCCCAAAACCTTAATTTTAAAGTCCTAACTCCTTACCTAACATTCATACCTCAACTTTAGCTCAAAAAATACCTACAAACCCTTCTAAAACACCCTAAAAATCCATAAAAAAATTAGAAAAATTCAGAAGGAGATACTTTATTTTGGAGATCCGAAATGAATCCGGTGACAGAACGAAGCGAGGAATGCTGTATGAAGAACTATTCTACCAAATCTGAGGGAAAAAGACCGTTGTCTTCGTAAGGTAAAGATTTAAGTTTTTTATTATTAATTAGGTCTTTTTAGCAATGTAGTTCTATTTGGGAATTGGTAGAGACCGGCGTTTGCCGGGTGGGGTTGGTGCCTAATACCTTCCAACCCCGTAATGTGATCCCCGAACGCAGTATTTTTTAGTAGATTAGTTACTTGTTTATCCGTTTTGAGTCATTGTTCGGTTCCTAGACGGTAATGACTAGGTGGCGACTCCTAAACCTTAAAGGACAAAAGCGAATCCACGCACCCCGCGGATCGAGGGCGCTTTCACCATCATACTTTAAAGAAAATTAAACACCCCTCCTCAATTATAGGAGAAGGTTTGAACCCAGTTGGAAAGATTCATTCATTAAGGAAATATTGTCTAGAAAAGTCATCAGGCTTCAAGATCATGATGGAATTGAACTACTAGAACCAACCAACCTTGACCAGATCAAGCGGTACTATGTTTAAGAAGGCCATCTTTGACCGAATCAATTTCCTATTACCCAGTTCAATATCTCATTTCTCAACCCTTTGTAGTCTTTTTTAAAAAATTTTTTTTTTTCTTTCTCAGCCTGATCACCTAACCTAAGGGAGGAAAAATTCGAACTACATCTTAGTCTGATCCCAAAATTCTGGGGTATGTAAGCAACCTGAGAAGTTATTTCAGACCCGACCATATCAAAAAAAAAAAAATAGATTCCCCGACAAAGAAAAAATTTAAAAAAATAAAATTCAAAAGAAAAAGAAATATCATCCAAAATGGGAAAGAAAATTCAAGGAAAAATAAAACAATTTAAAAAGAAATGCCACGTAAGGGGCATTTAGGTTTTTGAGCCTCAAATTCCTTTCTTTTTATGCACAGTCTTAAGCCTACCCATAAAAGTCCTCCTAAGTACTGTGCGAAATAGTCAATGAAGATAGCAAAACATGATCAGACAGTAACTCCAGAAGTTTAAAATGGAAGAAAAAGAAAAATGATGCCTGCTAGGTTGAAAACCCAAAAGGGCAACTTAGGCCAAGCTCGCAAGGTTGAAAACTGAAAGGACGACCTTGGCAACAATCAAAGCAAAGAAAAGAGAAAAAATTGTAAGTTCGGTAGATCGAAAACCTAAAAAGGTGATCTAGGCAAAAGCTAGAGCATGCTCGCTAGATTGAAAACCTGAAAAGGCAATCTAAGTAAAACTTAGAGCAATCAAAAAAAAAAAAATCTTCGTTGAGTTGAGAAGCTGAAAAGGCGATCCAAGCCAAAACATCAGAAGTCCGAATAATCAAGTTCCAATACCCAGTTTGAATCAAATATAAACTCAGTAAATACAAGTATCTCGTCTATGATTGATCGGAAGAGTTTCATGTCCCTAAACGAACCAACGGGGAAAAAGAACAAATTATATGATGAATTTTAGAAAGAAATATTTTGTTTCAATTTCTTTAAGCCTGACTCGAAATCTTCAATATAAAAAGTCAAAGTTAAAACTTTATTGCATTTGCGGTAATCAAAGATTTTAAACTTTCATAACAAGGGCATTTCTTTTTTCTAAAGAATATAGTTTCCCCCCTTACACTAGGGGTATTCATTTTCAAATTATGTTCAATTATCCCCAGTGCAATGTTTCCTGTCAAACTAGAGGCATTTTGGTTCTGAAGCCTGGTCAATTTTAACCCCAAAGGATAAGGTTAACTTTGAATTAAAGGTTACCCTCTTGATAGCAATTTTGAAAATTCCTAAGATTCAAAAAGAGTTAAAATGTTTATCGGACCTTCATAAAATCTAATTTTTTATTTTAAAAAAAAATCAAATACGGTGTAAATTCCCTATTTATTCCAAAAAAAAATAGTTCATTACTCTTCACTCTGAGTAAGTAGAGTAGGACTTCCCAAAAAAATTAGTTCATTACTCTTTCAACCTGAGCAGGTAAAATAGGACTTCCAAAAAGCTTAGTTCATTACTCTTTCACTCCAAGTAGGTAGAGTAGAAATTCCCAAAAAATATTAATTCATTACTCTTTCACCCTGAGCAAGTATAGTAGAACTTCCCAAAAAAAAATTAGTTCATTACTCTTTCATCCTGGGTAGGTAGAGTAGGACTCCCAAAAAAATTAATTCATTACACTTTCACTCCGAGTAGGTAGAATAGAACTTCCCAAAAAAATTAATTCATTACTCTTTTACCCTGAGCAGGTAGAGTAGGACTCCCAAAAAGCTTAGTTCATTACTCTATCATTCCAAGTAGGTAGAGTAGAAATTCCCAAAAAATATTAATTCATTACTCTTTCACCCTGAGCAAGTAGAGTAGAACTTCCCAAAAAAAAATTAGTTCATTACTCTTTCACCCTGGGTAGGTAGAGTAGGACTCCCAAAAAAATTAATTCATTACACTTTCACTCCTAGTAGGTAGAATAGAACTTCCCAAAAAAATTAATTCATTACTCTTTTACCCTGAGCAGGTAGAGTAGGACTCCCAGAAAAATAAGTTCATTACTCTTTCACCCAGGGTAGGTATAGTAGAACATTCAACTTTTTCTCAACTTTTGCTTAGATTTTTTGTCAAACCTCAAATCTTTCTCAAGTTTTGTTTACAGTCTAATTTTTTCTCAGGTTTTCCTAGATTTTATGTTTTGCTCAGATTTTATTCAGTTTTACTCGGATTTTGCTCAGAACCTTAGAGATTTATCTCAGATTTCAAATGCACACATTTGCACATTTTAGTCAAGGAGAATTTTCTAAAATTCAAGGATCTGACGTTGTCACTAAGAGCTCGTGCTCAAGATCCTGACAAATTTTAGTTCGATGAGAGTTTTATCTTCAAGGATCCAAACATCCTGACGAATTGCTAAATCAGGCTGCAAAATGAAGTGTCACTAGCTTTGGCATTCAGATATCGCACTATCTACCAAAATAGATTTGCTATCTAGTTTGCTTCAACCCTCTGCCAAAGAGGGGCATCTGTAGACACCCCATTTTTTCACTTGCTTGATTAATCAGCTCGTCAACCCGATTGCAACGGTTCCCAATGATGGATGATTATCCTGTTATTATATTTTGTTGCTAGATATGTTTCAGAAATTCGGATGAAGTATCTCAAACTAACAAAACTATAGAAATCACGCTACGCTAGGAAAATATAACCCCAAAAACATAGAAATCATCATTTTTCAGACAGAAAGAAGCTTCACGATAAAAATCACTAAAAAATGATCAAATTATCAAAATACCCCTAATCTCAAAACATCCCTAGAGCCTACATTACGCTTAGGAAAATGCTTTCAAACACATAAAACAACAAATCGAAATCAAATAAATCATTTCGTCAATTTTCACAAAATTTGATAAAATTACGAAAATGCCCCTCTAAAATTCACGACCATTTTGCATAAAAAAATTTATAAATGACAAAAACCAATATTCCCATTGAATTCCTTACGAAAAATCGATTCCAAAACATCCTGGAACATTAAAAAATGATTTAAAACGCAAAACATCCTTTTGAGGGTAAAATAATAATTTTATAATTTTAATAATTAAAAATTCTGACATTAATAATTAAAACATTAATTAATGTAAAGTAAAATCCTAATTAAAATTAAAATCAATCAAGTAAGACTAAAGTCAATCTTAAAGTCAAACAAGTAAGATTAAAGTCAATCAAGTAAGACTGAAGTCAAGAAATTAAAGTCAATCAATCTTAAAGTCAATCAAGTAAGACTAAAGTCAAGAACTTAAAGTCAATCAAGTAAGACTAAAGTCAAGAAATTAAAGTCAATCAAGTAAGACTAAAGTCAAAATCTTAAAGTCAATCAAGTGAGACTAAAAGTCAAAATCCTAATAGACTTCTAATTAAATAATAACTCTATTTAAAACAATCCTAATTAAAATATAACTTTACCTAAAACAATTATAATTAAACATTATTTTTTTTCTAAAAGAATTATAATTAAACACTAACTCTATCAAAATAAGCACTTAAAAAAATCTATAAATAGGGGTCGCTACAACCTATTTTCGTATGAAAACATAAATCCCAGAAAAAATAGGTTAAAAAGCTTCCTTAGCCTCCCATAAACCTTGATTTTGAAGTCTCAACTCCTTACCTAACATCCATACCCTAACTTTAGCTCAAAAAACACTTAGAAATCCTTCCAAAACACCTCAAAAATCCATAAAAATTTAGAAAAATTCAGAAGGAGATACTTTGTTTTGGAGATCCGAAACGAATCCGATGACAGAACGAAACGAGGAGGGTTGTACGAAGAACTATTCTATCAGATCTGAGGAATAAGATCGTTGTCTTCATAAAGGTAAATATTTAAATTTTTTTGTATTGATTAGGACTTTTTAGGAATGTAGCTCTATTTGGGAATAAGTAGAGACCGGCATTGGCCGGGCGGGGTTGGTGCCTAACACCTTCCAACCCCGTAATGTGATCCTCGGACTCAGTATATTTTTTAGTAGATTAGTTATTTTTATCCATTTCGAGTCTATATTCGGTTCCTAAACCATAATAACTAGGTGGCGACTCCCAATCCTCAAAGGTCAAAAGCGGATTCGTGCACCCCGCGGATCGAATGCATTTTCATGAAGCAATGCTGCTCGGTTTAAAAATACTGATGGGGTTGGAAACTAGAGAAGCCATAGTCTACAGTGACTTACAGCTAGTGATCAACCACATCAACGGAACATTCAACGCACGACATCTTAGAATGCAGCTATACATAGAAAAGATCATATATGTCATAATTCAAGTGAAGGAAGTAAGGTTAGAACACATACCTAGAACGAATAATAAGCATGCATACGCACTAGCCTACGTAACTTCAATGCTGGCAGGATGAGATATGAGAGAACTCCCACTAAATTAACAGGAAAGACCATCGATCAATGAGTCTACACAAGTCTGCCTAATAGTGTTAGCAAGGGATCAGGGGTGGATGAATCTAATCATTGCCTTCCTTCAGTCAAGACATCTACCTGAAAATCCTAAGGAGACAACACAAGTAAAAGCTAGAACGGAGCATTATACCTTCCTGGATGGGTAGTTGTATAGGAAATCCGTGGGTGGACCATTAGTAAGTTGCTTAACGCTGGAAGAAACAGAAGAAATGTTAAGAGAAATCCACAAAAAGGATTGTGGAATCATTCAGGTGCAAGGTCGATCGGGCATAAAGTATTCTCCCAAGGGTATTCCTAGTCGTATCTACAAAAAGATGCTGCCCTATACGTTAAGCACTATGATAATTGCTAAAGACATGGGAAAATCATCCACTAACTAGTAGTTATACTCAATTCCATAGTCAACCCATGGACTTTTGCATAGTGGGAGATAGATTTGGTTGGCTCATTGCCCAAAACACTAGGAAATTCAACTTTCTTGATAGTGGTAACAGACTACTTCATTGAGTGAGCATCAACACTTCCTTTGACCAGAATTCGCAAGCAAAAAGTTTAGAAATTCATCTAAGAAAACATAATCTGTCGGTTTGGTCTGTCTCATACAATAGTGTCAGATAATGAGAGACAATTCTCGGGTGAGTAGATCAAGGCATTTTGTAAGGAGCATGGGATAACGCAATTGTTCTCTTCTCCACAATATCCATAGGGTAATGGTCAAGCTAAAGCCACGAATAAAGTGTTTATCGACATACTAAAAATAAAGCTGGAAGAAACGAAAGGTAGGTGGACAACAATATTGCATGGTGTATTATAGGCTTACAAGAAAATTTTTAGAACTTCTACATGGTCATCTACATTCGCCATGGCTTATGGAATGGAGGTAATGATACCCACAAAAATAACTTCACCACGTCTCGATCAAAAGTGGTTCAGACTGACTAGAACAACAAGCAGATAGTAATAGAGTTGGACTTGCTTGAAGAGAAACAAGAAGTAGTACTAGTAAGGTTAAAAAGCTACCATCAAAAGCTATAGAGATACTTCAACAAGAACATCTGCTATAGGTAGTTTAAAGAAGGAGAGTTAATACTATGTAGAATGTTCCCAAATACAATCAAGCTGAACAACAAGAAATTAGGTCAAAACTAGGAAGGCCCTTTCAAAGTTATAAAAATTGGCCAAAAGGGGATCTATTATTTGTCTACCATGTCTGGTCAGGATTTGCATAAACCATGGAATACATGTTGTAGACACCCCAATTTGAACGGGCCCTCACTTGAAAGGGCCCAGAAACAGTGTTTTCCCAACAAATTTGGCCAACAGGCCTCGACGGCCTGAATCATCGAAATATGATATTTTTGTCAAAATCAAAGCCTCTAACACCTCTCAATGGGTTAGTAGGTCCACCAAAAGGATTCGGCTATCTCCCCTCTACCCCGCTCCACTCAAAACATCGATTTTCAACAAAATAGGCCAACGGGCCTCTAAGGCCCAAAATATTAAAAAGTGGCAATTTCGATTAAATCGATGCCCCTAAGACCACCCAATGGTCTAAAAGATCCATCAAAGGAGCCGGACTCATCCCACGTCGTCCCAACCCCCGCTGCTCCACACTTATATCCACAAAAATCTATAAATTCTCCAACGAGCCCAAAAGGCCCAAATTGCCAAACACGTGTCATTTTTTATCAAATCAATAACTTCAAGAAAAATATAAAAGAATTAAAAAATTAAAAAGGTGAGACTTGGGAGACCTACCCTTCATCTATCATCCACCACTTCACCTCGAAATTCGCAAATACCCTAAACCCACCTAAGGCCCACAATGCCTCAACTCTTTCCTAAATTCATTTCCTACCTTACCCTTAACCCAAAATTAATCTAAACCCTAAAACCAACCTCCCTTTCTCAAAATCCAATCCAAGATAAGCCTTACCAAATCCAAAATAAACCACAACCCTCCTAAACCCAAGCCCAATATACCTCAAGGCCCACAAAATCCCACCCATATCCAACTCAATATCCAACCCATAACCTTAAACCATTATCCATCACCCACATCAACCAATCACCCCCTACATCAAAAATGACACATGTCATCACCACCCTTCACCTCCCTCATTTAATCACCTACCCCCATCACCATTCTCTAAACACTCCATCTAACCTACATCACCTCCCTCCAAAATCACCTCAACCCATACCCTACCCTAACCTAACCTATCCCCATCCTCTAACATCATCAACCACCCACGCCTCAACCCATACCCTAATCCATCACCATTATCTAACATCATCAACCACCCACATCACCACCCATATCTCTACCCATCATCTTCCTTAAAACACTCCAATAAAATCACCTCAACCCATACTTCTCTCATCATCAACCAACTAACCTACACCCTTCTTTTTAATCAAACAACCACCATCAACCAATCAACCAATTTCATCACCTCATCCTCTCATCACATATGTCACATGGCATCATCCCCTCTCTGCTCCCAAAAACCAATTTAACAACCTCTTACACAACCCATTCTCCTAAATCTATACACACCTCACCTCATCAACCAACCTAACACTCCTTCTCTAAACAACCCCCTTACACCCCCACTCCACCATCAACCACCACTCATATCAACCCACCAAACACTCTACCCAAATGGATTTGGGTAGGATCCAAACCATTTGGGTCAAAATTTCACTCATTTTCATTATTTACAAAACTACCCCCAAATTCACTCCAAATTTCATAACCCCATCTTCTAAAAATCATGTCATTATCCATCCTTCCAACCTTTAACCCCATTATACCCCTCAAACTATCCTACAAATACTATAAATACCCCTCCCCTCTTTCCAAAAATGGTTACCAAGTTTCACCAAGTCTCATACAAAAAAAAAAAGGGAAAAAAATATTTTCTCCACTCATCTCTTCTCTACTACTCTCTCATATCACTTTCTAAAAAGGGACAACTTCACTCTCATACTTCACTAAGGATCTAAGAAGTATAAAAGAAGAAGAAGAAGTGAAGAAACAAGAGTGAACTTGAAGACTCAAGGTGGGTTCAAAACATCCCCTCTCTCTCTATCCTCTCCTCCTCCCTCTTCTAAAACCCCCTCCTTCCCTTTTTATTTTATTTTGAATGAATGGCCTCTAAGGCTTAGATCTACAAGGGTCATCTCTATCAATGAGATGATCCTATGATTGAGCCAAAAACAAATCCCGTCTAGGGTACAAATGCACCCATGTGGCACCTTTTTTATTTATTTTAAATCAAAAGGACCGAGTTACGTAGTCATTTGGCAGGGAAAAAAGGGTGCCTAACCCCTTCCCTTCTCTCTAAACGAGCCGCTTACCCAAGTCCCTAGGTTCGATTAGATTACCCCTTATCCATCGTGAGTTACTAAAATGCCAAAAATGGCAACTTTTCAAAAAATGTGCATCGAGTGACCATTCACACCCACTTACAACTTGAATGGTGGCGACTCCGAACCATCGTAGATGTGGCCGTCGTAACGACGAAAATCACGTGTCTACAGCTGGCGACTCCACTGGGGAAGAATGGCTCATCCCTCGTGGGTAACTCGGTCATTTGAAAAAAGAAAAAAAAAATAGATTTTTCTTTTACTAATGTTGTTTGTTGTTTGTTGTGTGTGTATAGTTTGCTTTTGTTTCCATTATTATGCTATCGATGTAATATTTACTTACATTTTTGTTGCTTCATTATGATGTTTGTAAGGGGGTCGATGAAGAATAATTAATGAAAATGCACATGTGCACTTGCGAGCATAGCCCCACTTCCGAGCCACCCCACCCCCAATATACTTAACCCCGATGCTTAGTAGTTCCACGGCTTGAGATCATTATTTCAAGTGTCGGGAATGAACACATCAAACCTGATCACCAACCAACGACATGTGTACTTCGGTATGCACCGAGGTTTGAAGATGGGGTAACCGTGAAGCCACCTATAAAACCACATGCATGTGCCCGATTAGACGAGGCTAGGACACAAATTTTTAATTCTACATCGACCCCCAAGCAAAGTTGTAATTGTACAAGTCGTAGTCGGGCCTCAAAGCCCAAGTTGTAAGCCCAATGGGGCACCCCTAGTTCATTAGGTAGATGTTCCGATTTATTCTTATCCTCCCTTGGGTAAAAGGGAGTAATGCACATAGCATCATTCAAAAACAAAAAAAAAACAGTGAGCAAAGACTCAAAAACAGGGGAGACATGGAAAACAGGGGCAAAGAAGCAGTTCTGTGAAATTTCAGAAACTGGATTTCATTCTGGTCCGTGTCCATGGCACGGATAGACAAAAATGTACTTCATCCGTGTTTGGAACACGGTTGAGACAGGATATGCGTTATCCGTGTTGGGAACACAGTTGAAACAGTAAATGTCTCATCCGTGCCCAAAACACAGATGACAGAATGTAGACCCAATCCGTGCCATTAACACGGACCAGAGTGAACTCGACCCTACAATATGAGCTCGACAGTTCCTTGTTGAACCACCCCCTTTACCATTGACCAAATATTGAAAACATCCTTTTGGGAAACTCCTAAATTTTGACAAAAAAATGCGAAATGGATTTTGGTTAATCAATGTTTTCAACAAAGTACATAAAAAAATATACAAAAAAAGAGAGATATAAAATGAAGAAAAGAAAAGGGGAAGAATTTGCGAATTTTCCAACTCAAAAAAAAGATTTTTTGAACCGGGCCCTGTAGACACCCCATTTTTGCACTCGCCTGATTAATCAACTCGTCAACCCGATCGCAATGATTCCCAATAATGGATGTGTATTCCATTGCTTTATTTTGTTACCAGATGTGTTTCAAAAATCCGGATGAGGTATCTCGAATTGACAAAACCTTAGAAACCACGCTACGCTAGGAAAATACGAACCCAGAAACATAGAAATCATCATCTTGCAGACCAAAAAGAAGCTTAAGGATAAAAATCACTAAAAAACTATCAAATTACAAAAATACCCCTAATCTCAAAACAACCTTAGAGCCTACGTTACGCTTAGGAAAACTCACTCAAACACATAAAACAACAAATCGAAATCAAATAAATCTTTTCACCAATTTTAACAGAATTCGACAAAATTACGAAAATGCCCCTCATAAAGTTCATAACCATTTCACACAAAAAATTTCATAAATGACACAAACTAATATTTTCATTGAATTCCTTACGAAAAATCGATTCTAAAACATCCTAGAACATTAAAAATCGACTTAAAACGTGAAAAGTCCTCTCCAGGGGTAAAACGGTAATTTCATAATTTTCATAATTAAAAATTCTGAAATTAATAAATAAAATATTAAATAATTAAAGTGAAACATTGATGAAATTAATTTAAAATTTTAAATTAAAAAATCGATCAATCGGGCTTTCAAGTAAAATTGTTGAGGGTTCGTGAGATATTTCTTTAAGGACCCCTCCATTTGGGGGTCCAAAGAATTAAAGAAATAATGGAGGGGGGTTCTCCAAAAATTAAAAGTAAATCAAGCAAGACTGAAGTCAAGGTATTAAAGTCAATCAAGTGAAACTGAAGTCAAAATTAAAGTCAATTAAGCAAGACTGAAGTCAAGATATTAAAAGTCAATTAATTAAGACTAAAGTCAAAACATTAAAAGTCAATCAAATAAGACCAAAAGTCATAATAGAGTTTTAATTAAATAATAACTCAATCTAATAGAGTTCTAACTTAAAAACAATTCTACCTAAAATAATTCTAATTAAAACACAATTCTACCTAAAACAAGTCTAACTAAAACACAACTCTAATTAAAAGAACTCTAATTAAACACTAACTCTATCAAAATCAACCCCTAAAAAATCTATAAATAGATGTGCTCACACCCTATTTTCGGATCAAATCATAAACCCTAAGAGAAGTAGGTCTAGAAGCCCCCATAGCCTCATATAAACCCTAGTTTTGGAGCCCCAACTTCTTACCTAACATCCCTCCTTCAATTTTAGCCTAGAAAACACCTAAAAGTCCTCCCAAAACACCCCCAAATCCGCAACAAACTTGAAGAGTTCAGATCCAAAAATAAGGAGATACCTTGATCTCGGAGATCCGAAATCAAATCCGGAAACAGAACGAAGCAAGGGAGTATGGTACAAGGAGCTATTTTTGTCAGATCTGAGGGAACAAAGTCCTTGCTATTGGAAAGGTATAAAACTTTTTTTTATTTATTTTTATCTAGGTTTTTAGCAATGTGATTTATTTGGGAAGTTAGTAGAGACCGGCTTTGGCCGGGCGGGGTTGGTGCCTAACACCTTCCAACCCCGTAACATGATCCCCGAATTCAGCTTTTTTTTGGTTTTAGATTAGTTTTTATCCGTTTAGAGTCATTGATCGGTTCCTAGACCGTAGTAACTAGGTGGCGACTCCCAAACCTCAAGGGTCAAAAGCGGATCTGCGCACCCCGCGGATCGAGGGCGCTTTCAGGCCCCCATTTGTATCCATTTAAACCGGGCCCACGATCCAAACCATTCCAACTAGGTCCACAACCCAGATCCAATCCAACTGGATTGCGACCCAGATCCATTTCCAGCTGGGTCTACGACCCCGATCCATTTTCAAACTGGGCCACGACCCAGATCCATTCTCAAATTGGGTTACGACCCAGATCCAGTCCAACTGGGCCCACGACCCAGATCCATTTTCAACTGGGTCCACGACCCAGATCCATTTTTAACTAGGTTATGACCCAAATCCATTCCTAACTGGGTCCACGACCCAGATCCATTTACAACAGGGTCCACAACCCAGATCTAGTTTAATTGGGCTCGCAACCCAGATCCAAACCCTTTTCAAGCAAAATTTAAAACCCAAGTCCGTATCAAATCTCAAACCGAGTTCATGATATAACAAAGATAACAATCGATCAATCGACTCAAATGCATTTGACTTTCAAAAAAAAAAATTGGGGGGTTTTCAAAAAGCACCAATTGTAGTCCTTGATCAAAGTCGGTGCCTATAAAGATCTTACCCTATTGATACGAGGGGGATAGACTATGTCTATTCAGGGAACAAGGTGATTTAAGAGTGCCATTGTGCACCTGTAGACACCCCATTTTTGCATCCGCCTGATTAATCAACTCGTCAACCCGATCGCAATGATTCCCAATGATGGATGTTATTTCCATTGTTTTACTTTGTTATCAGATATGTTTCAGAAATCCAGACGAGGTATCTCGAACTGACAAAACATTAGAAACCACGTTACGCTAGGAAAATACGATCCCAGAAACATAGAAATTATCATCTTTCAGACAAAAAGAAGCTTCACGATAAAAATCACTAAAAATTGATCAAATTACCAATATACCCCTAACCTCAAAACAACCCTAGAGCCTACGTTACGCTTAGGAAAATATTTTCAAATACATAAAACAACAAATCGAAACCAAATAAATCATTTCAACAATTTTAACAGAATTCGACAAAATTACGAAAATGCCCCTCATAAAGTTCATGACCATTTCACACAAAAAATTTCATAAATAACACAAACCAATATTTCCATTGAATTCCTTACAAAAAATCGATTCTAAAACATCCTAGAACATTAAAAACCGACTTAAAATGTGAAAAGTCCTCTCAGGGGGTAAAACGGTAATTTCACAATTTTCATAATTAAAAATTTTAAAATTAATAAATAAAATATTAAATAATTAAAGTGAAACGTTAATGAAATTAATTTAAAATTTTGAATTAAAAAAATCGATCAATCGAACTTTCAAGTAAAATTATTGAGGGTTCGTGAGATATTTCTTTAAGGACCCCTCCATTTGGGGGTCCAAAGAATTAAAGATATAATAGAGGGGGGTTCTCCAAAAATTTAAAGTCAATTAAGAAAGACTAAAGTTAAGGTATTAAAGTCAATCAAGTGAGACTAAAGTCAAAATTAAAGTCAATTAAGCAAGACTGAAGTCAAGATATTAAAAGTCAATCAATTAAGACTAAAGTCAAAATATTAAAAATCAATCAAATAAGACCAAAAGTCAAAATCATAATAGAATTCTAATTAAATAATAACTCTATCTAATAGAGTTCTAACTAAAAAATAATTCTACTTAAAACAATTCTAATTAAAACACAATTCTACCTAAAATAATTCTAACTAAAACACAACTCTAACTAAAAGAACTCTAATTAAATACTAACTCTATCCAAATCAACCCTTAAAAATTTCTATAAATAGAGGTCCTCACACCCTATTTTCGTATCAAATCAAACCCTAAGAGAAGTAGGTCTAAAAGCCCCCCTACCCTCCCATAAACCCTAGTTTTGGAGCCCCAACTCCTTACCTAACATCCCTCTTTCGATTTTAGCCTAAGAAACACCTAAAAACCTTCCAAAAACATCCCAAAATCCACAACAAACTTGAAGAATTCTGATCCAAGAAAGTAGAGATACCTTGCCTCGGAGATCAGAAATCAAATCAGGAGACAGAACGAAGCAAGAAGTACGGTACAAGGAGAAATTTTTGTCGGATCTGAGGGAACAAAGTCTTTGCTATCGGAAAGGTATAACTTTTATTTATTTATTTATTATTATCTAGGTTTTTTAGTAATGTAATTTATTTGAAAAGTTAGTAGAGACCGGCTTTGGCCGGGCGGGGTTGGTGCCTAACACCTTCCAACCCCGTAACATGATCCCCGAATTCAATTTTTTTTCGATTCTAGATTAGTTTTTTATCTGTTTAGAGTCATTGATCGATTCCTAGACCGTAATAACTAGGTGGCGACTCCCAAACCTCAAGGGTCAAAAGCGGATCCGCGCACCCCGTGGATCGAGGGCGCTTTCAGTGGCGACTCCACTGGGGACATTGAGGATCAAAATTGAAAAACCCCAAGTATGGGAGCATTGTTGAAACAACCTAGGATGTTTTATTTATTTATTTTTCTGCTCATTTTGTTTATTTATTTTTTGCTATTTTTTGTTCGATTGGTTGTCACATGTTTGGACTTTGAATATTCGACTTTGGCATGCTCGTTTTATGGTTCAATCGAGAGTCGCATAGAGTGATTTTAAATAATGATAAATTACAAAAGATAATTTATGAAGGATGGAATAATAAACAAAAAAAAGAAAAGAAAGGTGATTTTCAAGTTAGTGTTGTGCTGCCCATTGACAGCAAGAAGAAAAACAGCAAAAGTAAATCGATTTGTTTTGTGAATTTTTTGTTTTTGTGTTGCTGTCCACTAACAAAAAAATAAGGAAAAGTGAAAAAAAAAAAAAAAACTTGGGCTGTTGGCAACAGCAACACCCAAACGTGTTTTCAATAGGGGTGCGTTAGCAAAATAACTTTCTTATTTTATTTTTTTTTAACCCTTCTTCATCACTATTTTTTTTAAAAAAAAATTTGTGTCTTCTTCCCCAAACGCCATCGTCTTCAACAGAGAACGACGGGTTGGTTCTCGTGGATCGATCGATTTTACATGACCGATCATGTTTTTAAAAAAATAAAAAAAAAACTGCCGAGTTCTCCTGATACAGAACTCCAACTCGATGGCCCCTTTGAAGTTTATTTGATCTAAAACAAATTAATGGGGATCATCCTTGTCGGTCGACTGTCGAAGAAAGTTTAATAGGGTGCTGATTCAAATCGATAGAAACTATTTTGAAGTGAAATGATGGATTTCACTTGAAGAGCTAGAGATCTTCATTGAATGTTTCGTTTTTATTTTTTCTCAATCTCCGATTCGTCTCGACGAGCAAAGGCGTATTTTAGACTGTGTTTGAAAGCTTGAATCACGATTGGAAGGGTTGGATATTGCGTTTCAGACCTTGAGATCGTTGCATTAATCGAATTGAACCCGATTTTGATCGATTTCTACCTAAAGAGGATTTCTTAACGGAAAATTTTCGATTTTTTCTCTTGTCGAGATCGTTAGAAAATCCAAAATTTTAGAGAAAAGGATCAATTTCCAATTTCCTTTTGATCTGAAAATAGAGAGATCGATCACAAACTAAAAATCAGAACTTGGGCTCTTTGATTTTATTAAAACCGGTCACTGCCGCGAAAATTCTGGGGTTCATTGATTTAAAGATTTTTCTTTATTATTTTGGGTTCTCTCTCAGTAAATAGATTGATCAAGATTGATAGAATCATTAAGCGATAAAAAATTTTGTTTCGATCCAACAAAATCTGGATTTTAAGAAAAGTTTTAGATCCGGTGGCGGATTGATTTTTTTTTTAACACCATAATAACAACGAGTATTTGGGGTGTTGGATTTTAACTCTTGTTTTTTTTTTTGTCTATTTAGGTTATTTTTCCTTTTTAGTATTGTTTCTTAGTTTTTTTAGTTTGTTTCCTCCTTTCTTCCTTCCTATGAGAGTAATTGACAACGACATGTATTAAAGAAAAGGATTTTTTTTTTGGGCCTCATACTTCTATTAAAAGAAAAAATGAACAGAAAAGGTTTTTTTTTAGAAAAAATCAATTTTTTTTTTATAAAAATAGAAATCACCTCTTGTTCCAACCAGTGTATTTCCATCCTTAATCTAATATTTTTGGGAATCCTAATTTATTTAGGATCACTCAAAGCAACCCTTGATTGGACTATGAAAATTACAAAGTTGTGCCTATTGCAATGCTCGGATTTAATTCATTATCATATGCCATATTCATTGATTAATTTTCCATGATCGATGTATGAAGGTGATGTGCATGTTTAAATCTTAAATCAGACCATATTATTAGTTTATGTTAATTGCCTATCTCATATACCATAATCTTGAGATACATGTTTGATGTTGATCATAATGTTGATGTGATGGAATGTGAGTGGACTGGTATTTTAATATTCATGTGATGGTTTGAAAAGGCCCCGGTGTCACGGCCCTATTCTTTCGATGCTGGGTCGTGCGGCGCAAGGGGGTCAAATCCACTTGCAAGCCTGTAAAATGATCGTACACCACACACACGTAGCTAGCAAACAAGTAAACGAGGCAATATGAGGCAAAGCCCGAAGGCAACTTTGTTGATATAATATTCAATTACACGGTGTAACGCGGTACAAAAGCAATAGATGCGTTACAAGCAAATGATGATCCTATGACACGCGGGACTTCCACGGAGCTGAGCTTCAAGTCTTCAACAACGTGGGTGTAGGCCGGGGATTGGGACAGCACTGACACCCTTCCTACAAAGTGTATGCTAAGTCTTTACTAGATTTCCAGAAGGGAACATCAAAAGTAGAGGCCGGTCATACTCCCTTATTACGAAAATGCCACTAAGCTAACAAGGATGCCCTGGCACGGGGCTGACACGTACCCTAAGCTAACAGATATGCCCTGGTACGGGGGCTGACATGGCTTCATAACGAGCCTTACATAGTATTACATAGGGGCTCCCGGGTGACTCCGGGGCGAGGTACACCTAAACTCTAGGTGTCAGAGTACATGGCCGTTACAGTCTCCCCCACCTATTCTGCAGACGTCCTCGTTGCATTGTCCCTGACAAACTCTTCAATCTTCTGCTTGAATGGTTGTAGGTTCTCTGCTCTTTCCCAGGTGGCTTCACATTCTGGCAAGTTCTTCCAAGTGACAAAGTACTCCATGTGCTGCTGCTTGCTTGAACTGCTGCTGACTTGACGCTCGGCGAGAACTTGGTCGACAACACGTTCCTGCTGGATTGTTGAACGAGAAGGTGAACGTGTTGGAATGCTGCGTGCTGGATCTGCATGGAATGGCTTGAGACAGCTGGCATGGAAGACGGGGTGGATGTTGCGTAACCAGTGCGGTAACTTCAACTTGTAGGAGACCTTGCCAACTCGAGAGAGGATGAGCATTGGACCTTCATAACGTTGTAGTAGTCCCCTGTGTGCTCGCTGTACTCGGTTGAACCTTCTCAACTGATCTGTCTTGAGTAGAACTAAGTCACCAACTTTGAAACGATCTGGTCGACGATGTTCATCAGCCCATTTCTTCATACGCTTTGACGCTTTTTCAAGGTAAGATCTGGCAATTTCATTGTTGTCCTGCCAAAACTTAGCAAACTTGTACGCCCTTGGACACTGTCCCTGATATCCTGAAACAATAGTATGAGGAGTTAAAGGTTGTTGGCCAGTAATAAGTTCAAAAGGACTCTTGTTGGAGGAAGAGCTCTTCTGAAGGTTGAAACAGAACTGTGCGACATCAAGTAGATTCGCCCAATCCTTTTGGTTGGCAGTGACAAAATGCCTAAGGTATTCCTCCAACATGGCATTAAATCTTTCAGTCTGCCCATCTGTTTGTGGATGTCCACTGGTCGAAAAGTCAAGCTGAGACCCAAGTAATCTGAACAATTCAGTCCAGAATCTCCCGGTAAATCTTGAATCTCTGTCGCTGACAATGTTCTTGGGCACACCCCAATACTTGATGACATGCTTGAGGAACAAGTGCGCTGTTTCTTCTGCTGAGCAATATGTCGAGGTCGGTATAAACGTAGCATATTTGGAGAAACGGTCCACAACCACAAGGATGGACCCATACTCTGCAACCTTCGGCAAACCTGTGACAAAGTCCATAGAAACACTTTCCCAAGGTCTTTGGGGGACTGGAAGCGGTTCCAGCAGCCCAATAGGTTTGTCGCGCTCGATCTTGTCTTGCTGGCAAATGAGGCAGGTCCTCACATAGTCTAACACATCATCACGGATGTTCGGCCAGTAGTATCCTCGCTCCAAGAGAGCTAATGTGCGGCGCCAGCCCGGATGGCCAGCCCATGGAGTGTCGTGACACTCCCTCATCAGTTCTCGTCTTAGCCCGTCCGCACGTGGAACAAACATGCGGCTCTTGGTGGTATATAACAACCCATCCCGAAGCCAGAAACGGCGTGCTTTCCCCTTCTGCACCATATCCAATATGGCCTTCGCCTGGGGATCACTGTTCAAACCATCCTGAATTCTCTGCTGTAAAGTGCTGGTAACCTGAGAAACCTGTCGCTGAAGTGCTGCTAGCTCTGCTTTGCGACTCAGGGCATCGGCCACGCTGTTGTTCTTTCCTGGCTTGTAATCCAAGGCCAAGTCAAACTCTGCGAGGAATTCTTGCCAACGAGCCTGTTTTGGTGTCAACTTCTTCTGAGTCAGGAAATGGCTCACTGCCACATTATCAGTCTTCACATGAACTTGTGACCCCAACAGATAATGTCTCCAAACTCTCAAACAGTGGACGACAGCTAACAACTCTTTCTCCTGTGCGGTATAACGTTTCTCAGCATCATTGAGCTTCCGACTTTCATAAGCAAGCGGATGCCCATCCTGTAACAACACTCCTCCAATAGCAAAGTCAGATGCATCTGTCTGAACTTCAAACGGCTTGGTGATGTCGGGTAGAGCTAAGACTGGGTCTTGCATAACAGCAAGCTTGAGGTCTTCAAACGCCTCATGACACTTGTCCGACCAGGACCAAGTGTGATCTTTCTTCAACAGGTCTGTGAGAGGTGCGGCTCTTTTGGAATAACCTTGGACGAAACGTCTATAATAGTTCACAAGACCGAGGAATGACCTGAGTTCTGTGACAGTAAAAGGGGTTTTCCAATCATCAATAGCTCGCACTTTCTCCATGTCCATCCGGATCTGTCCATTACCCACAACATGGCCAAGAAACATAATCTGCTCTTGAGCGAATGAACACTTCTCTAGCTTGACATACAACTGATTGTCGCGAAGCACTCGGAATACCTAGCGTAAATGTTGAACGTGCTCTTCTATGGTAGAACTGTATACTACTATATCATCAAGATATACCACAACAAACTTGTCGAGGTATGGTCTGAAGAGGTCGTTCATCAAGGTGCAGAATGTCGCAGGTGCGTTCGTAAGGCCGAAGGGCATGACTAAGAACTCATAAGCACCATACCTGGTAGAACAGGTAGTTTTCGGCTCATCTCCATCTGCAACCCGTACTTGATAGTACCCTGATCTCAAATCCAACTTGGAAAAGTACTTGGCTGCCCCAAGTTGATCAAACAAATCAGCAATCAGTGGAATCGGATACTTATTCTTGACGGTAACCTTGTTCAGCGCTCGGTAGTCTACACAAAGTCGCAATGACCCATCGTGCTTCTTCTGGAATAAAACAGGCGCCCCATAAGGTGCCTTCGAAGGTCTGATAAATCCAGACTCCAGAAGTCCATCAAGTTGCTTGCGTAGCTCAGCTAGTTCCGGAGGACTCATCCTGTATGGCCCCTTTGCAGGAGGCTTGGTACCAGGTATTAGTTCGATTTGATGATCAATCGGCCTACGTGGCGGTAGGGTCTTCGGAAGCTCTTCCGGCATAACATCATCAAATTCAGTCAAAACCTGTTTAACCAATGGGGGAGTTGAACTATGGTCCTGATCATCAGGTTCAACTCGCAAGGTAGCAAGAAACGTTTGCTCACCTTTCTTCAACCCTTTCTTCAGCTGAAGGGCTGAGATCATCTTTCCCTCTTCTTTACCTGTCGAGAGAGGAATGAAGCTTGGACTTTCACCTAGCAAGCCCAAAGTGTTGGCAAATGGCATCGGAACGGCCCTGTTCTGTCGCAGAAAGTCCATCCCAATGATAACTCGAAACTCATCGAGTGGAACTGCAAGAAGATCTAGCTTACCCTTCCATGGACCTATCTTGATGGCCACGGACTTGGCCGACCCTTGTATGGGGGTGGCCTCGGAGTTAACAGCTTTCATACGGCTTGAATCCTTTTCGAGTCGGATATTGAGGCGCTTCGCCTCTGCAGGGGAAATGAAGCTATGTGTAGCTCCCGTATCGACCATTGCCTGGGTGGTCTTACCACCAATCTCCACATCAACATACATGAGACCCTTACGCTGACGGATCGTCTTAGTCTCAGAGGTCTGTTTCATTGCATTCAACAGATGCATAGCTCCCATATGAGAAGATTCATCCTCATCTTTCTCACTTGAACTCTCGTGACTAGGGTCACTCTGGGAAGCAAACAATGCATTCAACTTGCTTCTCTGCGGGCAATTGAATGTCTTATGAGGACCACCACACAAGTAACACTGAATCTTGTTACGGTGATTGTTGGACTGAGTACCGGTGTTCTTCGAAGGGGAGGAATCCCGGTGGGATCTCCTGCTTGGACTGTGTCTAGATCCTCCATTTTTACCTTTGGAAGACCCATGGGTGCGTTCACTCTGCTGAGAGTACCCTTTCGACTGATTGGATACCTTCTTCCTATTCCCATCCACGGGAGAATAGTCTGTCAACCGCTCAGCTGCGGCGATAGCAGTCGTGAGGTCTTGCACACGTTGCCTCTATAGTTCTGTCAGAACCCAAGGCTTAAGCCCTTCTGTAAACGAGAACAGCTTGTCTTTCTCTGACATATCACTGATGTCAAGCATCAATGCGGAAAATTGCTTGACGTAGTCGTGCACGGTACCAGTATGTTGGAGTTGCCTCAACTTCCTGCGGGCAATGAACTCCACATTCTCGGGTAGGAACTGATTCTCCAGCTCCCGTTTGAGGTCTTCCCATGTATCGATGGAGCATTGGCCACTCTCCATCTCGGTGTACTTCGTTCGCCACCATAGCTTAGCGTCACCTGCAAGATACATAGAAGCAGTTGTTACTTTTACCTCTTCTGAATCCGGATGAGCTGCACGGAAGTACTGTTCCATATCAAACAGGAAGTTCTCGAGCTCTTTCGCATCGCGTGCACCACTGAAGGCGCGTGGCTCGGGGACTCGCAGGCGCGAGGGAGCAGCATCACTACCGGTAGGCCGCTCGTTACCAACGGCTCTTACCAGGAGGCCTACTTTAGTAGTGAGCTCCGTAATCTGTTCCTGTAACATGGCTATGGTTCCTCGAGTGTCTTCCTCGAGGTCAGTCATCTTGGTTCTGCACGTCTCGGTTCTTTCCTCCAGCGTGTTCTGTCGATCATCTATTTGCGTAATACCATCAACTATACCGGGGAGCATGGCTATCTTCTCCTCCAATACCTCAATGCGTTCCTTGTTTGTACGTGGTGCTGGTGTGTTTGGAGCGGGTAGATCCGCGGTAGTAGTAGTTCCTCTTACCATTGTTCGGGTGAATCAAATGGAATCTCGGGGAATAGCTAGGGGGAATACCTACTGTGCTCAAACAACTGCTGCTCTGATACCAACTGTCACGGCCCTATTCTTTCGATGCTGGGTCGTGCGGCGCAAGGGGGTCAAATCCACTTGCAAGCCTGTAAAATGATCGTACACCACACACACGTAGCTAGCAAACAAGTAAACGAGGCAATATGAGGCAAAGCCCGAAGGCAACTTTGTTGATATAATATTCAATTATACGATGTAACGCGGTACAAAAGCAATAGATGCGTTACAAGCAAATGATGATCCTATGACACGCGGGACTTCCACGGAGCTGAGGCTTCAAGTCTTCAACAACGTGGGTGTAGGCCGGGGATTGGGACAGCACTGACACCCTTCCTACAAAGTGTATGCTAAGTCTTTACTAGATTTCCAGAAGGGAACATCAAAAGTAGAGGCCGGTCATACTCCCTTATTACGAAAATGCCACTAAGCTAACAAGGATGCCCTGGCACGGGGCTGACACGTACCCTAAGCTAACAGATATGCCCTGGTACGGGGGCTGACATGGCTTCATAACGAGCCTTACATAGTATTACATAGGGGCTCCCGGGTGACTCCGGGGCGAGGTACACCTAAACTCTAGGTGTCAGAGTACATGGCCGTTACACCCGGGCACACCCCACCCTGCTTTGCACACACCACATGCACGTTTACTGTTTTACTCACTTACACGTCCCATATAACCAACGTGGCACTAGTGCGTGGCCCGATCTCCTCGGAGATGCGAAGTCATTCATGAAAACCACAACTTCAGTCACGTACCTTAGGGTATATCAAACTGGGGGCATCAATACCGTTTGATCAGGTGATTCTGAGAAGTATATTGATGCACCCAGGCTGGAGCGACCTGAGCCTTTGACCTATTGTAAGCCACACAATCACATGTCCCGATTGCCAACGTAGTACTAGTACGTGGTCGGTCCCCTCGTGGGATGCCAAACCATTTATGAAAGTTACAACTCTTGACTCGTACCCGTAGGTATAAAAGATAATCTAAGTGTATCAATTGCATTTCTTGGTCAAAACTGGTGCCTAAGCAAGATCTTGCCCCGCTGTACCTTACTGTACAAGGGGAATAGACTACGTCTATTCTAGACAAGAGGTATTTAAGTGGGCCCTTGCTCAGCATTGTGCGCCACCTCTCAACTGGAGATCAAACTGGCTGTTTTTGGCTTCAGAGAAGTGAATTGAGGTTTTAGATTATCACCTATACGGTATTTCAAACTAAATCACCACATATCAAAAGTTATATAGGTGTGCTTGGGCAAGGGTGGCCAGATAAAAATGCATTGCATGTAGTAAGCTTAGAATCTAGAAACCTTCCCAGTAGGTCACGACTCGAAGTTATCGTGGGTATTCCCGGGTTGTTTATTGAACGGAGCCTATTGATTGATGAATGTATGTGAATGATGTAGATCAGAGTGTATGATTGTCCTCAAGGATCAAAAATGTTATTTTTGAAAATTAAAATGGGTGCACCGACCCAATAAAGAATCCATTCTTTTACAATAATGACCCAGTCCATCCCGATCCAACAATCATGGTGGGCCGAGCCATTTAAATTGAAAATGGAAATCAAATTTTCAAAAGAAGACAAATAGTTTACAGAAAGAAAATATTTTCCAAAAAAGATTGTTTTCCAAAAGAAGTGTTCTCTAAAAGAAATGTTTTCCGATAAAAAAATAATTTTTCAAAAATGTTTTCTATAAGAACAAGATTTTCTGAAAGAAAAATATTGATATTTTACATGGACCTTGGAAGAGTACTAAAATACCCTTTTGTGTCAAACCAGGATGCTCGTCGCAGGCGATAACCCAATCAATCAGTTAGTCAAAACAACCGTCGTAGGGATGCACCCTGTAGAGAAGATCAATTTTGGGAGATTCATGTTGAGGAGTGCTCTTTACTTCCATGAGTTTGAGATAGACTGGAACCTCTTACATGCTATGGCTAAGCGATGGAACCCCTATCTCCACATATTCCATATGGGGTATATGCATTTGTGCCCCACTCACGAGGATTATTGTGGCATCATGAGGATATCCACTTCAGGACCTCTAGTCCGGCCCTCATTGAAGACCAGATATTCTGGTGACCTCGCCACCGAACTGAACATTTCCAAGGAAGAAGCCAAGGCCTTAGTTCATAACGGGAGATTGGACTTAGTATCTTTACTAGGTCCGTATCGCTCCTGCACTCATCCTATCAATGTAAAACCCGAAGCCTGGCGAGCCACTAGAGATTATCGATTATGCCTAGGAATCCTAACCCAATACATACTGACCTCTAATAATGATGGCCAAAATATCCCTGAGTCCTTCATAGATATAGCCTCTCAACTCTTAAGGAAAGTCAACCCAGTACCCCTTATCCTAGCTGAAACTTTCTCAGGTGTAGATGCTATAAAAAATGGTGAGCGGGAAAACTTCAAAGGAAGCCCCTACTTACTCTATATGTGGCTTTGTGACTGTCTCAAAATCGTAGAGGTTCCTTCAAACCTCGAATATGGGCCAGAACACTTTTCCAAGAGAAACCTGTTAGTGCGTCACAACTCAGTCAAAGCTTGGAGCAAATGGTTAGACTCTCGCCTTACCTGTCATATCGATTTCAGGTGCCCTTGGTGGATGACTGACCCCCCTGTTCTAGGAACCAAAGGATCCTACTATGTCCGTCTGATTGGTTTAGAAGAAACATCTTTTTACCATCCTAATCTGATCTCAGAACAGTACGACGTACTTATAGAGTTATCCTTACCCCAGCACAAAGCTTTCTTTCCCCCCGAGCCTTTGACTGAAAAATTAGTGCACCTCATCGAGAAAGCTTGGAACAAGCGCACCTTAGGGTATCCAAACGGACCAGCAGAATTCAAAGAGCCAGTTGTTAGAGCCAAGAGGGTCAAGCCTGACAGTAATCCTGATGACCATCTAGACAAAGCCAAGCGTCCATGTAAAAATAATTCAAGTCAAAGTTGTTGAAAGATGTTTTAATAAGAATATTTATTTGTCAATCATTGCCAATAAAACTATCTTTCTTTTTGAATAAATATCTATTTCCTTTTCGAATATTCATTGTGTGAATGGATTGATTAATGGATTGGTGCACAAACCTTAATAAAATGATTTCTTAAAATGTTATCAAGGGGGTAATACTGAAATTGACTAAATCTACCTTTGATGGGGTCATATAGAATTATCATTACGCCCAAACTCAAGCGTCCACCTCCTAGTTGGAGTCGTAAGTCCAGTCGGTTAGAACGGACCATAGTACCAAGTCAACAAGTAGAGATGGCGTCAAAATCTGAGCTCACAGAGATCCGTAAGATCTTGGCAGCCTTTGCCAATGATATCAACAATATAAAAGGCAAAGTGGAAATGTTAGAACAGACCTCAGAATCGACGGGAATTCCTCTAGATGACCCAAAAGGGAAAAAGGTTGAAGAGAAACGTCCACGTGAAGTCTTCGAACTCGACGGAGACGAAGAGTATGTTGATGAAAATCCGGTGTTATCTAATAGAATGTCTCAATTGGAATCAGCTATAAAAAGTATAAAGGGTATTGATGAAATTGCAGCAGGTATTGAAGCTCTGAACCGCATCCCTAGAATCCATTTGCCAGAGAAGTTCGTGATGCCTGAAATGGACAAGTTCAGTGGGACAGGGT
Source organism: Akebia trifoliata (assembly GCF_017979445.1). Classification (NCBI taxonomy): domain Eukaryota; kingdom Viridiplantae; phylum Streptophyta; class Magnoliopsida; order Ranunculales; family Lardizabalaceae; genus Akebia; species Akebia trifoliata. The sequence goes on along the minus strand of NC_141385.1, from coordinate 31,863,049 downwards.
GTGCAAAAACGCATATTAAGGTGTATGTTACCAACATGCGCACTATGGGACTCAGCGACGAACATATGACATTATTGTTCCAAAGAACTTTATCAGGATCAGCACTACGTTGGCTAATGTCTCAAGATCCAGTTACTGTGGGTACATGGGAGAACATGTCGAAGGCCTTCTAGCATCAGTATAAATATAGTACTGAAATTGAGACCTCAAGAAGGGATTTGGAAGCAACTAAACAGAAAAATGGGGAGACATTCACTGATTTCATTGGTCGCTAGAGGGCCAAGGCTTCTCAAATGTGGGATAGACCTTCGGAGAAGGAAGAAGTAGCGATTATCCTAAAGAATCTCTCTCAAGGATATGTTCAGCACCTAGTGGCCCAATACCTCCCTACTTTTGAATCGTTGTTACAAGCCGGAAGCCAACTCGAAGATGCATTTGCCTCTGGGATTCTTTCTAACCCCTCAGATAATAAGCCTAAGAAACCATATGTTCCCAAACCCAATATCAACCATACTTACATCGCCAATACCTCAGTTACCCTAGCTTAACCCCCAGCCCGGACTAATAACCAGGTTCACCCAAGTCAACCTCGAACTCCGCGTCAATTTACCAATCTAGGGATGAGTCTCATGGCAGCGCTTCACAAATTGATGAAAAATGGGCTTCTTACCCCTATCCAACCCCGACCTTTACCTAATCCCTTGCCAGCTGGACACAATGTTAACTTGTTCTGCGAGTTCCATCAAAATCCTGACCATCACACGGATCGATGTATCACCTTGCGCCATGCCATTCAAAATCTTATTGACAACAAAAAGGTCACCATCCCTAGCCCACCAAATGTCACCACTAATCCACTACCTACTTATCAACCTCCACCAACCCTGAACATGGTTTCTCACACCCCATTACTATTCGATCCTATTTCTCTTATCCACCCAATCCAAGTCAAACCGCCTAGTTACCCCCTTGCCGGGATAACTTTCACTAATGAGGTTTTCACTACGAATTATAAACCATTTGATCTAACCTCGGATGATACATATTGTTTATCTCCGCCTCGTTACGATAGTCCCGCATTCACTAGTTACTTATTGGCCCAAATGAATCTGAAAAGCCCTGTACCTTTGACAGACGAAGATCCATACTTGTTGATTGAAGAAGATGAGCCTTTCACCCTTTCCTGTGATGAAGTTAGACATATGACTAGAGGGGGAAGAGTTTTTAAGCCACAAGAACTCTGTGTTGATAATCCTGCAGCCCTGGCAATAAAAGAAGGAGAAGATCCCACTAAGGAAAGCATCGAAGAAGATAACTCCGTGATCAAGTAGTTGAAAAATTCAGGGGCCAATATCTCAGTATGGGGTTTACTCATGGCTTCCACTGCTCATAGGGAGGCTGTTTTCAAAGCATTAAACACAGCCCAAGTCTCCCTTGATACTTCTCCAGATCAGCTGGCCAGTATAGTAGGGGCAACTTACGTAGAGAATATCCTATCCTTCTTGGACTCAGATCTCCCAAAAGAAGGGGCAAGCCACACTAAGCCGTTGCACATTACAGTTGACTGTAACGGGATGAGGGTACCTCTGGTTTTGATTGATAACGGGAGTGCACTAAACGTTTGCCCGCTAAAAATAGCTATTTGTCTCGAGTTTAAGGCTGAAGATCTCAAACCTACTAATCAAGGTGTTAAAGCCTATGATAACACCAAGAGAGATGTACTGGGAATTTTGCACCTTCGATTGTCCACAGGCATAGCTGAATTTCCTGTGGAATTTCAGGTTATTGACATCCAGTCTTCTTTTAATTTACTGTTAGGGAGACCATGGTTACACCAGATCAAAGCCATCCCTTCTACGCTACACCAGAAGGTCAAGTTTATCAAGGATGGGCTAGTAATTACTCTTCATGGTGACGCTGAAATTGTAGGGATCATAAATAATACTGAGGCTAAGGATGAGCCGTTGCTTGAGATTCAACCAGAACAACAGGGAGTAGAGCTTAGTGGGTTCGAATTTGAAAAGATATGCTCAGTCCAATGGGATCAAGCCATGAAAGAATATTTTCCAATGGAAAATACCTCTAATTGTTACATAGCCAATATATTCAAGAAAATGAGATTCTTCCCTGGTATGGGCTTAGGTCGCAAGCAGCAAGGTATTAAAGAGGCACCAGTGATTAAAGAGGCCATCGGCACGTTCGGACTACAATATAAGCCTACTAAGGAAGATTGGGCCCAATACTGGAAGATAAAACGGGATAAGGCCATTGCTAAAAGGCAAAGGCGTACCACAGATCTCATTAAAATGAAACCCTATCGAAAGACCCTCAATGGTTATTTTGTAAAAGAAGGAGAAGACTTCCGTTATTGTGGGTTCCCAGAACCTTTCATTGATCACATCACAGGTACTCGTTTGCCGGGATTTGAAATCTTCTTTGGCATGGAATGGCCCGAAAAGGAAGCAAGCACAGAAATTAAGGAGAAGAAAGTTGAAGACTGGCAGCTCGATCTGAACTCCCTCAACATCGATCAGCTATTCATTAAAGATCATAGTATCTTAGTGTTGTCAGTTGAGAAAGGGATCCCAAATCCTCAGTCTGTAATCAAACCCGCTGTTAGGTCTCTATCAAATTATCATGTAATCAGTCCTGTGTTGCATGTCAAGGCTGGGTCTGTCGGTCCCATTAGTCCTGTTCAGTCTAACATGCCAGCTGAGTCCTTTATTTCTATTGAGTCAAATAAGTTAGTTGTTTCTACTGAGTCTGTTTTTCCTGTTGAGTCAAGTGAGTCTGTCAAGTCCGCAATGAGTTCTGTTACCCCATCTCTAAACTTCTATTGGCTCACCAATTTTTACCTAACGCATTCCATCAAGATTCTGCTTTTTATTGCAAACATAGAAGTTGGGGTGGCAATAGAGTTTTTTAATGGACATTTTTTTTTAGGTTTCTGTAATAATTAGTAATAGTTTTTTCTTCTAAAAAAAAGAATTTCTTTTCTCTGCAAAAATAAATTTGTTTGAAGAAAATCCTTTTGTTCTTTTTTTTTGTGCCTATTAAATGTTGGATCTGATTAATTATCTTTATCATTTTATTCGTTAATTGCCATCTAATATGCCATGATCATAATAGATTTATTTTGGTGTGCATACCTTGATCTAGATTTTTGATGCCATGGGTTTTAGGTCCTTTAATCAATATTTATGTGATATCCATATGATCTGATCTGGTCTACGGGCCCATTTATCTAAAAAATGCCCCGGGCACACCCTACCCTGCTTTGCACACACCACTAGCACGTTTAATGCTTTGCACGCTTGCACGTCCCATATAGCCAATGTGGCACTAGTGCGTGGCCCGGTCTCTTCGGAGATGCGACATCATTCATGAAAACCACAACTCCAGTCACGTACCTTAGGGTATATCAAACTGGGGCATCAATACCGTCTGATCAGGTGATTCTGAGAGGTATATTGATGCACCCAGGCTGGAGCGACCTGAGCCTTTGACCTATTGTGAGCCACACAGTCACATGTCCCGATTGCCAACGTAGTATTAGTACGTGATCGGTCCCCTCGTGGGATGCCAAACCATTTATGAAAGCTACAACTCTTGACTCGTACCCATAGGTATATAAAAGATAATCCAAATATATCAATTGCATTTTTTGGTCAAAACCGATGCCTAAGCGAGATCCTGCCCCGTTGTACCCTACTGTATGAGGGGGATAGGCTACGTCTATTCTACACTACCTCTCAACTGGGGATCAAATTGACTATTTTTGGCTTCAGAAAAGTGAGTTGAGATTTTAGATTATCACCTATACGGTATATCAAACCAAGTCACCACGTATCGAGAGGTATATAGGTGTACTTGGGCAAGGGTAGCCTGATAAATTGCATTGCACGTAGTAAACCTAGAGTCTAGAAATTTTTTTATAGATCACGACCTGAATTGACTATGGGTATTTCCGGGTTGCTCAATTTAATCCAACCAACAAGTAAGTGGGCGAACCGATCCAGAATAATCAAACAAAATCCGCAATATTGGTCTGACCCTATTGGTGAAATGTACCGATTAATTTGAACCACTTAAACCAGTTGACCTAATTGACAAATGGATCAAACTGATCAATACCAAATTAGTTCGACTAATTGGTTTCACTTTTAAAGATCCAGATCCTTTATATAGAAAGATTCAATTTTAGGATCAAAATATTTTGTTTGATCATAGGTCCTATCCTAATCAGGGGTAGACCCATGACTAATCTTTTTCACATTCTTGGTCACTATAGACTTATAGTGCATTTGGATTCAATATTTCCCACCGGGCTTGGGCTATTCTATATCGAAACTTTAATCACGTGGTTAAGAGTCAAACCTTTAGAGTCAATGGTTAACCTTGGTTTACTTCCAATCAAGTGATAATTGGTCCTAAACGTTTTAAACCTCCATCTGTACCACTTTGGGTCTGTGAAAATAGTCGCCTTTCCAGAGTACCATTGCCAAGTAGTCAGTCTTTGCCACGAGAAGAAACGAGTACCATGGATGAAGCTGCGCTCCGTCAGATTTTAGAATCTTTTCAAGCACAGATTATTGCTTCTGTCCAAACACAAATTGAATCCCTGAAAATTGAAAAAGGAAAAGATAAAGCTATAGAACCTCAGGATGTATTTGACCTCGTTGAAAACCAAGAAGATGATCAGTTACACATCGACCCTGTCCTACCTCATCGAATAACTCAGGTTGAAACTGCTTTGAAGAATATTAAAGACCCCGATGATCTTACTCTTGGATTAGGGACAATGACCTTGTTTCCCACGGTCCGTCTACTAAAGAAGTCCACAATGCCAGATATGGAGAAGTTTGACGGTATTGGATGCCCTAGGACTCACTTAAAAGTATATGTCGGCATAATGCAATCTCAGGGTCTGAGTGAAGAACATATGGCTCAACTTTTTCAAAGAACCCTTACAGGTCCTGCCCTACGCTGGTTAATGTCATTGGACTCATCTCGGGTAAGAACATTGCATGAATTGATGAAGGAGTTTATTGGTCGGTATTCATTCAACACGGATATTGAACTCACAAGAAGAGATCTAGAAACTACTAAACAGAAATCCGATGAAACTTTCACTGAATTCATTGCTCGATGGAGAGCTAAAGCCGCTCAATTGTGGGACCGACCTTAAGAGAAGGAACAAGTCAAGATTGTCCTCAGGAATCTCACTCTAAATTATGTCAAATACTTGATGCCTCAGTACCTTCCCACTTTTCAATCCCTCCTTGAGGCTGGAAATCAAGTTGAGGATGCCCACTCTTCGGGACTTTTTGGTCAAAACCCAAACATTTCAAACCTAATATCAATTCTTTACAAGTGGCCAACACTTCCTTCGCACTATCTCCTCAAGCTACTCAACTTTCACAAGCCAAGCCTAGGAGACAATTTGCCAATCTTGGAATGTCCCTTAGTGTTGCTTATCAAAAATTGATGAAAAGAGGATTGTTGACACCTTTACAACCTAAGCCTTTGCCTAATCCTCTTCCCTCAAACATGGATAATGGATAAGTGGTACGGCATGTTCTCTTTCATGGATGGCTTCTCAGGCTATAACCAGATAAAAATGGCAGAAGAAGACCAAGAAAAGACAACATTCATCACACCATGGGGTACTTTCCACTACAAAGTCATGCCATTCAAGCTGAAGAACGTAGGGGCGACTTACCAACGGGCAATGACCGCCTTATTCCACAATATGATCCATAAAGAAATGGAGGTCTACGTAGATGGCATGATTGCTAAATCCAGCATAGAAAAAGACCATCTGGTGAATCTGAAGAAGTTGTTTGACAGGCTCAGAAAGTACAGTTTAAGGCTCAATCCGGCCAAATGCATGTTCGGGGCAACGTTACTGGGGTTTATAGTCAGCAGAAGAGGTATCGAGATAGATCCGGTAAAAACTAAGTATATCCTCGAAATGAAGGCACCAATTTCAGAAAAGGATGTTCGGGGCTTTCTGGGGAGAATACAGTATATCAGTCGGTTTATAGCTCAGCTCACACCCATCTGTGAGCCAGTCTTCAAGCTACTCAGGAAAGATACGCCGAAGAAGTGGAACAAAGACTGTCAGGAAGCATTCGACAAAATCAAGTAATATTTGCTCAATCCACCAGTCTTAGTCCCGCCTACTCCAGGATGATTTCTGCTGATGTACATCTTCGTGCAAGAAACATCTATGGGGTGTGTGCTAGGACAACATGATGAATCGGGACGGAAGGAACAGGTCATCTACTATCTCAGCAAGAAATTCACTGATTACGAAGCAAAATACTCAACACTTGAAAAGACTTGCTGTACATTAGTCTAGGCATCTCAACGACTGCGTCATTATTTGCTCAGCTATTCGACTATGCTTATCGCCAGGATGGACCCACTGAAGTACCTATTCGAAAAATCAGCATTAACAAGTCGTATAGCAAAATGGCAGTTATTGTTATCTGAGTTTGACATCACCTATGTCACTCAAAAAGCCATCAAAGGGCAAGCCATCGCTGACCACCTCGCCGAGCACCCGTTGCCTGACTATGAGCCGTTAAAAACGAACTTCCCGAATGAAGTCATACTATTCACCGAGATTGAAAACGACGATGATGACGAAGGACCAGGCTGGAAAATGTACTTCGACGGAGCAGCCAATCAGAAAGGAAACAGAATGGGGGCAGTCTTGATTAAACTAGATGGGTCTCACGTGCCAATTGCAATAAGACTGAAATTCCAATGTTCTAACAATGAGGCTGAATACGAAGCATGTATAGCAGGGTTGAAAGCAACACTGGACCTCGAGGTAGATGAGATCGATGTTTTTGGAGATTCAAGCCTAGTAGTCTATCAGACGACTGGAGAATGGAAGACTCGATAACAGAGACTGGTCCCTTACCACGAGTATCTAGAGGAACTAAGCTCACACTTTGACAAAATCTCATTCACATACACGCCAAAAGCTAAGAACCAGTTCGCCGATGCACTAGCCACACTTGCTTCCATGATTAGTATTTCAGAAGATCTGGTCATCGACCCAATCAAGATTGGAATTCAGGATGAGCCGGCCTATTGTCTACCCGTCGAAGTTGAAGAATCCGAAGAAAAGCCTTGGTGCTCAGACATCAGGGCATATCTCGAGGATCGAACCTTTCCTTCAGATGCAATGCCTAATGACAGAAGAACTATCCAGAAATTGGCAGGGTAATTCTTCATCAACAATAGCATTCTGTACAAAAAATCACACCACGAGGTCTTGCTCCGATGTGTGGCAGAAGTAGAAGCAAAACGACTAATCGAGACTGTACATGAAGGAGGCTGTGGGCCCCACATGAATGTCATATGCTAGCAAAGAAGATTATGCGGATGGGATACTACTGGACAACAATGGAAAGCGACTGCTATCAGCATGTCCGCAAATGCCATCTGTACTAGGTCTACGCCAACAAGATCAATGCTTCACCTTCAGAGCTACATAATATGACCACTCCTTGGCCTTTTTCGCTTTGGGGGATGGACGTTATCGGGCCAATCTCACCTAAAGCTGCGAATGGGCACCGCTTCATCTTAGTGGCCATCGACTACTTCACCAAGTGGGTAGAAGCTGCTTCATATGCTAACGTCACGAAAAGCAATGTCCTGAAGTCTGTTAAGAGCAACATTGTCCGCAGATATGGGCTTCCTAGCGGACTGGTGACTGATAACACCAAGAACTTCAAGAACAAAGATATAATCAAGATGTGCGAGGACTTCCAAATCAATCATCACAACTCTATACCCTACAGACCTAAGATGAACGGAGTAGTCAGCCAACAAAAATATCAAGAAAATTATCGAGAAAATGGCAGTTACGTATAAAGATTGGCACGACATGCTGCCTTTTGCACTCCATGCCTATCGAATCTCGTTCAGGACTTCGACTGGGGCAACTCCGTATTCACTGATCTATGGGGTGGAAGCAGTCTTACCCGTTGAGGTTGAGATTCCCTACCTCCGAATCTTAAAAGAAGCAGAGTTAGATGAAGTTGAATGGATTCAAGCGCGGTTCGACCAGTTAAATCTAATCGAAGAAAAACGTTTGGCAGCCATTTTTCATGGACAGATCTATCAGCGACGGATAGCCCGTGCCTACAACAAGAAAGTCAAGCCCAGAGATTTCTCACCAGGAGACCTTGTACTGAAGAAGATTCTGCCAATCCAAGAAGACGCTAGAGGAAAATTCAGACCTAACTATGAGAGACCATTCATCGTGAAGAAGGTGATGACGGGAGGAGCTCTGATCCTTACGGAAATGGACGGACAAGTATTCCCGCAACCGATCAATGCTGACACTGTCAAGAAATACTACGCCTAAGAGCTGATCCTGAAATGACGAAAGGCCATCCTTGATATCCCAATCAAATTATCTAGCCCTAGTCAACCCTTTTAGGCCATCACGTTCATTTCTTAACCTAAGACTGGGGCGAGTCAACAACTACAAAATAACACAAAAAAATAATACAAAAAAAAGGAGACAAAAGAAAAAAAAATCAAGAAGAAAAAGATACTCTTGGCCCGCATGAGGATAAATTGTGAACGGCTAAGAATACAAAAAAATCAAAAAAGTCAAAAACTCGAATACTTGATCTGAGCTCGACCCAAATCTCCAGCCTAAACAAGTTCGAAAGTCGTTGGGAGGAGACACAGATCACCTTTTCAAAAAAAAAATAGACGAACCCCAAGTCTAAACCACTCTACATACATCCAGACCTTAATCTTTTTGTATCCTTCCACTACCATTAGCCTAAGCCAACGTTTCGTCCTAACAAAAGTCCTTTTTGATCAGGTAAAGTTCTAGGGCAACACAATGACAATAGCAGCATCAATGATCTTGCGACTTGGTCCCGACCTCCAAAGTCTATTTAGTCGTTGGAAGACTCGAGAAGGGAATCCAGGTCGGATATTCGAAAAAAAAAGAGTACTCGAAGCGTAGAGTAGTCGATCTCGCGGCTCAACATGAGTTGTCGAATCACGGATAGTCGTCAGCAAACTCGAGAGGGGAATCGATTACTCAAGAAAGAGTGCCACTACAAGAGTAGAGTCGTCGATCTCGCAGCTCAACTTGAGTCACCAAGCCACAGAAACACAGGGACTCCGAGCATAATTATAATGTAAAATTCTAAAAATACAAACATAGTCTGAATGGGCATAGTGAAAATCCGAAAGGGCGCTATGAGTAAAAGAATCAGACTATAGCAAGATTAAAGCCACCGGCACGATGAAAATCCCAAAAAGGACGTCGATGCGCAAAAATGTGGAAACCGGGTCTGGTGAAAACCGTAATTGGCACCAGGGGCAATAAGGGATAAAAAATTAAAAAAATTAAATAAATAAATAAAATAAAAAATAAAAAAATAAAAACTCCTGGCCCGCAAGAGTATAAACTGTGAACGGCAAAATCCTTCCAAAAACCCATGTCCCGAGCAGATAACAATCCTCTAAATACCAGGGCACTGGGGATGACTCTAAAGGAACCAAAAGAACAATGGACGTTTATATCCCCTGTGTTTGGCAAAAGCACCAAAATTGTCATAACCAAAGATTTTACAAACTCTGAATTTATCATACTCATTTGATAAAGACATTTCACGAAATTGTATTTCAAAAACTACTATTTTGGCCGATGATGAAAAATCTAAGACTTATTCAAACTTCGTGTTTTCAGGAACAATAGATATACCTGAGGCCAAATAAGTACAAAACCTATTTTCTTCGCATTAATCATTCAACGTTTTTGTATACATTCAGTTAATGATAAGAAAATACAAAAGAGTGAATACAACACAGTCAATCAAACATTATGGTGAGAAATGAAAAAAGAGTCAAGGCGTTCTTCCAAGGCAAGAATCCGGACAGCCTGACTCATCATCACCTTTTCGGCATCAGAAGCATCGCGGCTCACCAGATATGCAGTAAAGTCGTCAAAATGAGGACACTGGGCAAGCCGATCCCTCAGCTCAGCGACTTCAGCTTGAAGCCTAACCACTTCACCACTATCACTACATCCGGACTGGGCAAGGGCAGATGTCAGCCAAGAAATCTCTTTCTACATCTTCTTTTCGGATTTGAGCCAAATAGCCTGAATTCGACGATGATCAGTTTGAGACTCCTCAACTCGATCTCGATAATCAAAGAAGGATGAAGCACCAGGACATGTTCGGGGAACTATCGACACCGAAAGTCTCCTAGATATGAGCTTTCGAATCCAATGCAAGTATGCCGGGAATTGGTGTGCTGCAAAGATGGGCCGACTCAGGACCTCAACCCCACCCCATTCCTTTACGAGTCGACTCAAAAGTATAGTCGACAACGGACCAACCAAATCGTTGAAATTCTCAGGGATGAGCACACCCTGGTCATAGTCAAATTGACGAAGAACCCGAAGTGGTACATAATGGGTTGCCCCGTGAAGGCCAATCAAAACGAGAAAACGGGCACCATCAAATGCTATCACGGGAGACCCTCGAGGTTGGAAGGCCCCAACCCACCTCACTTCTTCATCATCAAGGTTGTCGATAAAAGAACATCACTCTTCTTTGCCACCCGAGATGAAGGGAGCAACTCGCCTCGACATCATGAGTACAAGATCTGCGTTAACGCAAAAGGGATGACTAACAATTTCGGTAGAAGCCAGATGATCCATAAACCAGAGCTATAATAACAGGAGCATTCTAAACTTTGGAAACTAGCAAGTTCAAATTTAAAAACTAGGCTAAGTTCAAAATTTACCTGCAAGAGTGTGGCACACCCTCCGAAAATGCGATCACGACCGGAAGAACAAGCCGTGAGAGATTGGAACATCTCACTCAAAAGCATCGGTGCCAACCGATGTCCCTCCCAGACTTACTGAATCACAGGAATAAAAGAGAGATCTATGATGTCTCCGCCACTCAGAAACAAGAGTTGCCTCACCACCATCAAAGTGAGGGCATTAAAGTGAATCAACGGTTTCGAGGAGTCCGTGAGATGTTCAATCAAGAAAGACTTGGACATTGTCTTCAAGACCGATCCACCCTCCGGAATTTTCAAGAATTTACGACTTATCCCCAAAAAGTCAGAAGCCTCACTTCGGAATCCATCACACAATGGGGGAATCAATACGGGGCCCGATATTTCAAGCCCCAACAACACTTCAAACTCCTCGATAATGGGAGTCATTTCGTGCACCCCAAACTGAAAGAGATTAAGCTCGGGAATCCAATACCCCAACATGGCCTCAATCAAGCTCCATTGCAATGGAACCTTGGGCAAAGAGAGAGTGAACCCCAACTTGTTCAAGCGCCATCGAGCTCTATCATCATTATCCATGCTATCTATCCAACTACTCAAGAAAGAATCAACAATACCATACCTTTTCAAGTTGGGGAGAGTAGAGAGCCTCTCCATGGAACTTGAGAAGAAGCTTTGAGGAAGAAGGAAAGTAAAAAATCGGTCAAAAATGAAAAAAGGAAGTGAAAAATCGTGGAAGTAAAATGTTAGGGCAAAATGAAGTTGAAACAGGTTTAAATTAGGGAGTAAACCATACTGGTCTGTGTTTGAAGCACGGATAAGGGCAAATGTCAACAGATCCGTGCCCAAAACACGGATGGAATCAACTTTAGCTTATCCGTGTTGGAAGCACGGATGAAGCAAAATGAGACTCATTCGTGCTTAAGGCACGGATGAAATAGGAAATGACCTATCCGTGCTCCTGGCACGGATAAAAACTGGGAAAAGCCATCCGTGTTGAGAACACGGACCAGAACATTTCAAGTCTTGGGGCCTGTGTCATTTGACATTTTGATGATTCTAGACTACATAATGATTAGCTCGGGGCTCAATACCTAAAAATCACCTGGAAAGTTATGGGAATTCCTATGTGCTCGATAAATGCGTTCAAAACTCTCAGAGACTTTCAGAATATGTACCGAGCACGTAGGAACTCGCCGAGATCATATTGAGCCAAAACAGATCTCCAAGGGCCAACTCATGCACCGTGGATCCTAAATGACTCACACCACTCAAAGAGCACACTCAAAGGGACCTTGGGACCCTAATCGCACCCTTTACCCACCCATAGACTCACCAACACTCAAGAAGGCTCAAAAGCCCTAATGATGGATATCACACTCAAAAAGCTCGTTAAAGCCCGAGTCAGTTACACGCGTGATCATAATAAGATAAATACAATGAAATATGGGCACAAATATATACATACAAAAGTTGGAAATGTCTACACACAATGTTCAGAAAACTAATGCAAATGTCTGATATTTTTCAGGTATAATAAAATCAGGTGGAGGGGGGAGCATCGTCCCGAGCGCTCTGAGTCTCCGGGACCGCTCCAAAAGAAGATCCAGCCACAGCACCAGAACCCGACACCCCGGAAGAAGGTAGACCATGCAACCGTAGTCGTCCCTCGAAATCCATGAAGAAGAGCTCTGCGTCCAGGGCAGCATCCCGCTTCGTGGTCCTCGCAAGATCAATACCCGGAACGGAGGGTCCAGTAGAGATAGAGGCCTGAAAACAAAGAAATAAAGCAGATTAAAATACAGGCAGTGATACAGGCAGCATGTGTAAGGAAATAAACAACTGAAATGCATATACTTACCCTAGGAGGTGTCGGAGGACGCTCAGAGGTGCTCGCTCCGTCTCGGCGTCGATAATAATCTTAAAAAGATCATAAGAAAGCCAATCAAAACAGAATATTCATGAACTACAATCTATGAAACAAAAGGGAAACAGAAAGTGACATACCATCTCAGCTTGGAAACGAGACTCCTGCAGGGCCATCTCCAGCTCTAGCTTATGAATCCTGGCTGCCTACGCCTCTATACGAGCCTCCTGCTCCTCAATACGGGCAGCCTGCTCCTCCACCTCCGCCTTAGAGGCCCTCCACCTATTCTCCATCTCCACGACCCTCGTCGTCTGGGCCTCGATCATACCGTAGCCCTTTCGAAGACAACGAAGATCATCAGCCTGAAAACAAGAAAATCGACCAAGTAAGAATGATAAAAAGCAAAAAATTCTAAAAGAAAGAAGGCAATGACAGAGTACGTACCGTCACGGCATGCTCTTGTAGCAGTACCCCTCCAATCTCGATAATCCCAGCTCTGGCTGTGACTACAGGCATGATACATCCAATGGACGCCTCTCGGAACCATGCCTAGTAGTCTCCAGCCCTCACCAGCCCAGCCGCGTTCACGCCCATCGCCTGAGCGAGATATTCCTCTACCGTCATAACCCCCGAGATGGGCTCAGGTGGAGCGACAGGAATACGAAGACTACCGTCGTGCTGGAAAAACAAGCGCTCCCCTAGATAGAATGTATACCTCTGTTCTCCAATGAAATAGGGTAGCGTTGTCGCCTGGTGTTACGTCGATAAGCGTTCCTCACCTTCTGCCTCCCACTAACGGTACGGGGCAGATCTCGTGAAGTAACAGAAAATATCTGCAAAAGAGATAGTCAGATAATAGATATGGATGGTGTCAAGGTCAAACAGAAGGGAAAATGCTAGACTACTCACGTCTCGGAGTCGACATTGATCAATGTGGGCCAGAGCACTCCTAGGACTGCTCTTGATCCCCCTAGCGTCTCTGGTAGCCCAGAATGCGCCCAACGGATAACCCTCGTCGGGATGACGACGGGTGGGTAGATAAAAGGGAAAGTAGACATGAACGAAAATCTGAGGAAGAAGATGAGGTGTCAGACAAGAAATAGAAAAAGAATCAGACAGAGAAATGAAGTTAGAATCTAGTTTACCTCAATAAAGTGCCAGAAAAATCGACTGGAGATGTCAGCTCCACAAGGTGTAGTGATGCCCTCCACCACTCGGTCAAGCTCAGCCAAAATGGTCCCATAAATCAGACTCCCCCAATCAAAATCATCGATATGGTCAATGTCGTGCATGACAGAGAGGAATGTGGAAGTGACGGAAGAATCATCCTCTAAGAAGAAACAACTGCCGATGAGGAGAAGGAAACAGATACGAAAAATGATGTCAAAATCTTGGTCTCCAAATCGAGCTGATCTCTCTTTATAAGTGGGAGGAGCCCCATCCTCCCCCTCGATCAACAGCAAGCCCATCAGCACCTCCGTACTGATCCTCCCCATCTTCCACACCATGGAGGCAGGGACTCTGGTGATGCCTAATAGCTCGCCCACTTCCTGAACAGACATCATGGCAAGGGGCAGGGGCTCCCCATCCATGGCAATGCCTGTGATCGCTACGAAGTCAGAAGGCCTGATGCCTATATCCATATCCGGCATATGAAATGAGTGAGTCGCTGGAAACCATCTTTCTACCATGGCTAGAAACAGGGGTCGATCTGACTTGAAAGTCGGTATCTGAAGAAAAGTCCCGAAGCCCACCGTAGCAAACTGCGTCCGAATATCATCTGAGAACAGGGCGGCAGTAGAAAGAAAAGCACTCCACCTACCCCTGAAACTAGCAGAAGGATAAGTGGTAGGAATGTCCAATCGAACAAGCATAGAGACATGCCTCCCTAATCCTCTGAGAAGAGAGATATCTGGAACCCTCACACTCTCCTCCGTAGGGATCTCCACGCTGGGAACCTCTTTATCAACTCTGCCGACACCTATAGCCCTATCCGCTCGACCTTGGCCACCACGTCGACCTCTACCACCACTGCCACTCGGTAGGTCCTCAGCCGGACCACTATGAGAGGAACTGGCCTCATCCGCCCTGCTACCGGATGAAGAACCGGCCACTGAAGCTGAATCAGGCCTTCGTAAAGGCTGTCTCGGCCAGCCGTACTCTGTCGCCACACCGGATCCCAAAGCAAAGCGAGTCCGGGTCCTAGGCCTCGCCTCCTCCTTCTCGTCCGAAGAATGCCTCGCCACTCGAGTCCGTCTCTCTCTACCCATCTGCAAGGTATTAAAACACTGAGCCGACAAAAGAAAATGTCATATTTGCCTATCTCGAGGTAACCCGAATTACCCAGTTAACCCAACTCAACTCAACAAACCTAACCTAACCCAGTCAAACCCAGTCGAATCTAAGTCAACCCTACCTAACTCAGTCAAACCCAGTTGAACCTAAGTCAAACATATTTAACTCAGTCGATTCAAGTCAAACCCAGTCAACTCGATCCAATCCCAGTCAACCAAAGTCAAACCTAGCCCACTTCACCAAACAAAGTCAAAACCAAGCCAACCGATCTAACCTAGTCAAAACCCATTAAACCAATCAAAACTAGCCAAACCCAGTCAACCCACTAAACATGGTCAAACCACGGTCAAACCAGTCCACTGTAACCAATCTGACCTAACTCGGTCAAACCTAGCCCATCCGAGTCAAACCCTTACCCAATCTAAGTTAGATCTATCCAACCCAGTCAACCTAATCAAGTCATACTAGCCAAAGACCCAATAAATCCAGTCGAACCCCTCTTATCTAATGCCAAAATAGATCAAACAATCATCACAACGTGTCGAGATGTTAAGAGTGGGCATTCAATGCAACTCATAATGTTAAAACGGAGATAAGCAAATGTAAGATAACAAGCATGACGAACAGTCAGTGTCAAATCAAAAGCGTGCTAAAAAAAAAAAAAACTCACCCAAGCCCCCATTACCAACAGTCCAACTCAGTTAGACTAACCCAAAACATTATCTCGCCTCATTACCCATTCGAAGGATCCCTAACAACCCTTAATCCATACCTTATCTCCTCACCCAAAACAACTTCCAAACCATCTCCAAATAAACAATCCCTAATGAAAGCGCCCTCGATCCGCGGGGTGCGCGGATCCGCTTTTGACCCTTGAGGTTTGGGAGTCGCCACCTAGTTATTGTGGTCTAGGAACCAAACTGACTCTAACATGGATAAAAAGAACTAATCTACCATAAAAAATCTGAATTCGGGGATCAAGTTACGGGGTTGGAAGGTATTAGGCACCAACCCCGCCCGGCCAAAGCCGGTCTCTACTAACTTCCCAAGTAAATTACGTTGCTAAAACCTAGATAAAAATAAATAAAAATAAAAATTTACCTTTCCGATGGCAAGGACTTGGTTCCCTCAGATCTGACAAAAAAAGCTCCTTGTACCGTGCTCCCTTGCTTCGTTCTGTTTCCGGATTTGACTTTGGATCTCCGAGGCAAGGTATCTCCTTGTTTTTGAATCTGAACTCTTCAAGTTCGTTGCGGATTTGGGGGTGTTTTTAGAAGGCTTTTGGGTGTTTTCTAGACTAAAATTGAAGGAGGGATGTTAGTTAAGGAGTTGGGGCTCCAAAACTAGGGTTTATGGGGGGCTAGGGGAGCTTCTAGACCTACTTCTCTTAGGGTTTATTATTTTATACGAAAATAGGGTGTGAGCACCTCTATTTATAGAATTTTTTTAAGGTTGATTTGGATAGAGTTAGTGTTTAATTAGAGATCTTTTAATTAGAGTTGTGTTTTAGTTAAAATTGTTTTAGGTAGAATTGTGTTTTAATTAGAATTGTTTTAGGTAGAATTGTTTTTAAGTTAGAACTCTATTAGATAGAGTTATTATTTAATTAGAATTCTATTATGACTTTTGGTCTTATTTGATTGACTTTTAATGTTTTGACTTTAGTCTGAATTGATTGACTTTTAATATTTTGACTTCAGTCTTGCTTAATTGACTTTAATTTTGACTTCAGTCTCACTTGATTGACTTTAATACCTTGACCTTAGTTTTGCTTGATTTACTTTAAATTTTTGGAGAAGGCCCCTCCATTATTTCTTTAATTCTTTGGACCCCCAAATGGAGGGGTCCTTAAAGAAATATCCCACGAACCCTCAACAATTTTGCCTGAGAGTCCGATTAATCGATTTTTTATGTTCAAAATTTTAAATTAATTTCATTAATGTTTCACTTTAATTATTTAATATTTTATTTATTAATTTCGAATTTTTTAATTATGAAAATTGTGAAATTACCGTTTTGCCCCCTGAGAGGATTTTTCACGTTTTAAGTCGGTTTTTAATGTTCTAGGATGTTTTAGAATCGGTTTTCGTAAGGAATTCAATGAGAATGTTGGTTTGTGTCATTTATGAAAATTTTTATGTGAAATGATTGTAAACTTTATGAGGGGCATTTTCGTAATTTTGTCAAATTCTGTTAAAATTGGCGAAATGATTTATTTAGTTTCGATTTGTTGTTTTATGTGTTTAAGAGAGTTTTCCTAAGCATAACGTAGGCTCTAGGGTTATTTTGAGGTTAGGGGTATTTTGGTAATTTGGTTAATTTTTAGTGATTTTTATCGTGAAGCTTCTTTTTTATTTGCAAGATGATAATTTCTATGTTTCTGGGGTCGTATTTTCCTAGCGTAGCGTGGTTTCTAAGGTTTTGTCAATTCGAGATACCTCATCCGGATTTCTGAAACAAATCTGGTAACAAAATAAAGCAATGGAATACACATCCATCATTGGGAATCATTGCAATCGGATTGACGAGTTGATTAATCAGGTGGATGCAAAAATGGGGTGTCTACACCTAAACAGCCCCAAACCTATCCTCGCATCCAAACAGTCCTTAAAGATGACATTAACTTCCACCCAAGCCCCACTACCAACACGCTGCCTTACCACCCCTAACAGTCCCCACTTCAATCAACCCGAAACCGCCACTAAACCACTCCAAATAGCCCCCACTCCCTAAGACAATCTCGGAACCACCATGAATCTTCATTCAAAACAGTTTTAAAAACAACTCATCAGTTTCAAACCAAGCAATCCCAATGTCCCAACATGCAAATCCAAAATCGGAAAATCTTCTCACCCAACCCGATCAAGTTTCTCCCTAAAAAACACCCGATCATTACTATCCATGTCACCTCGTCTATCCCCAAAACAATCCAAATACCTACCAACCCAAGTGTTGGGCCAATCCAAAAGTCCGCCAACATCATCATCCACAATACCCACGTTTATATCGTCATCCGTTCTAATCCCACCCCATCCTTCAACATCATAAAGCATACATGAACCTTCGCCAAAACACATCCACCTTAACCAGCACCTCACATAAACCAGCCACCGTCGTCAACACCGTCACCATACTCCTCTCCAAAACAACCCCCAGCCCCTTACAGTTTCACAAATTCACCACCCAACTAACAGGCCATGCATTCACATCCAATCAGGTAAAGGCAAAGAAGCAAGCAAAGAAAGATGGCAATAACCAATTACGTGTGTTCAAAACATGATAAATTTCATCCCATGTGCTCAAAGAATCATGTAAATAAATCAAAGCAAAAAGCAACAAAATAATGAAAAACAAAAAAAAGAAAGGGATGCCTATATCCAAGATAAATCGAAATTATCATCCTCACTCAAATAGGCAAATCAATGGCAAGACGAGAGGAGTGCAATGAATGTAAAACTCACCTCAAACGCGTAACCCACCAAGGAACTTCTCGAGGTTTTGGGTCACTGACGTTCAAATACAACAACGAGCGCTCCTAATTGTTCCAACGCTCCACCAAATGCTTAAATCAACGAAATCAATGAGAGAACGAAGATGCAAGGAGAAAAACCGCCAAAAGTCGCCAGAGAGAAAGAAAAATCGAAAGAAAGCGAAGAAGAAGGAGAAAATGGAGGGGTGCGAAGGCTTTATCGTTTGAAATTCGTACTGGTCCGTGTTACCAGTACGGATAAAGCGAAATTTGATCTATCCGTATCACCAACACGGATGAAGAGAGCTTGATTGGATCCGTGCCCCAGGCACGGATGCGATAAGAGTGATGTTATCCATGTTTTAAACACGGGTTAAATCGATCCAAATGCTATCCGTGACTCAAGCACGGATCAGTAAAAAACAAAAAAATCAAAAATCAAATAAAAATAAAAAAAATCAAAAATCAAATAAAAATCAAAAAAATCAAAAGTCAAATAAAAATCAGAAAAATCAAAAAAGCAAAAAGACAGAAAATTCAAAAACCTTTTCAAGTTGCATTCAATGTCGAATTGCTAAAATACGACTGAGAAATATCCCAATTTCAAAACTCATCCAACTTTCGTCAAACCCGAGATCTCACACGAGCTCCACGCCATCGAGATTAAGGAATTAATAAGGTAACTCTGTCAGACCCCGCGCTTAAGTAACCATTCTTCTACAAAAGTCATCAATTCAACCGGTAATTCAAAGTCGTGTTTTGAAAAAAATCGTCTAGCCCGTACAAATAGGGGTTTAGTCTATTCTTTGTAGTTCTTTGCAAACAATTCCTACAAAGAAGGGCAGCTGTAGACACCCCAATTTGAACGGGTCCTCACTTGAAAGGGCCCAGAAACAGTGTTTTCCCAACAAATTTGGCCAACAAGCCTCGACGGCTCGAATCATCGAAATATGGTATTTTTGTCAAAATCAAAGCCTCTAACACCTCTCAATGAGTTAGTAGGTCCACCAAAAGGATTCGGCTATCTCCCCTCTACCCCGCTACACTCAAAACATCGATTTTCTACAAAATAGACCAACGGGCCTCTAAGGCCCAAAATATTAAAAAGTGGCAATTTCGATTAAATCGATGCCCCTAAGACCACCCAATGGTCTAAAGGATCCATCAAAGGGACCGGACTCATCCCACGTCGTCCCAACCCCCGCTGCTCCACGCTTATATCCACAAAAATTGATAAATTCTCCAACGGGCCCAAAAGGCCCAAATTACCAAACACGTGCATTTTTTATCAAATCAATAACTTCAAGAAAAATACAAAAAAATTAAAAAATTAAAAAGGTGAGACTTGGGAGACCTACCCTTCATCTATCATCCACCACTTCACCTCGAAATTCACAAATACCCTAAACCCACCTAAGGCCCACAATGCCTCAACTCTTTCCTAAATTCATTTCCTACCTTACCCTTAACCCAAAATTAATCTAAGCCCTAAAACCAACCTCCCTTCTCAAAATCCAATCCAAGATAAGCCTTACCCAATCCAAAACAAACCACAACCCTCCTAAACCCAAGTCCAATACACCTCAAGGCCCAAAATATCCCACCCATATCCAACTCATTATCCAATCCATAACCTTAAACCATTATCCATCACCCACATCAACCAATCACCCCCCTACATAAAAAATGACACATGTCATCACCACCCTTCACCTCCCTCATCTAATCACCTACCCCCATCACCATTCTCTAAACACTCCATCTAACCTACATCATTCCCTCCAAAATCACCTCAACCCATACCCTACCCTAACCTAACCTATCCCCCATCCTCTAACATCATCAACCACCCACGCCTCAACCCATACCCTAATCCATCACCATTATCTAACATCATCAACCACCCACATCACCATCTATATCTCTACCCATCATCTTCCTTAAAACACTCCAATAAAATCACCTCAACTCATACTTCTCTCATCATCAACCAACTAACCCACACCCTTCTTTTTAATCAAACAACCACCATCAACCAATCTCATCACCTCATCCTCTCATCACATATGCCACATGGCATCATCCCCTCTCTGCTCCCAAAAACCAATTTAACAACCTCTTACACAACCCATTCTCATAAATCTATACACACCTCACCTCATCAATCAACCTAACACTTCTTCTCTAAATAACCCCCTTACACCCCCACTCCACCATCAACCACCACTCATATCAACCCACCAAACACTCTACCCAAATGGATTTGGGTAGGATCCAAACCATTTGGGTCAAAATTTTACCCATTTTCATTCTTTACAAAATTACCCCCAAATTCACTCCAAATTTCATAACCCCATCTTCTAAAAACCATGTCATTATCCATCCTTCCAACCTTTAACCTCATTATACCCCTCAAACTATCTTATAAACACTATAAATACCCCTCCCCTCCTTCCAAAAATGGTTACCAAGTTTCACCAAGTCTCATACAAAAAAAAAGGGAAAAAAATATTTTCTTCACTCATCTCTTCTCTACTACTCTCTCATACTACTTTCTAAAAAGGGGCAACTTCACTCTCATACTTCACTAAGGATCTAAGAAGCATAGAAGAAGAAGTAGAAGTGAAGAAATAAGAGTGAACTTGAAGACTCAAGGTGGGTTCAAAACATCCCCTCTCTCTCTATCCTCTCCTCCTCCCTCTTCTAAAACCCCCTCCTTCCCTTTTTATTTTATTTTGAATGAATGGCCTTTAAGGCTTAGATCTACAAGGGTCATCTCTATCAATGAGATGATCCTATGATCGACCCAAAAACAAATCCCGTCTAGGGTACAAATGCACCCACGTGGCACCTTTTTTATTTATTTTAAATCAAAAAGACTGAGTTACGTAGAGGTTACCGCCACTTGGCGGGGAGAAAAGGGTGCCTAACCCCTTCCCTTCTCTCTAACCGAGCCGCTTACCCAAGTCCCTAAGTTCGATTAGATTACCCCTTATCCATCGTGAGTCACTAAAATGCCTAAAATAGCAATTTTTCAAAAAATGTGCATCTGGTGACCATTCACACCCACTTACAACTTGAATGGTGGCGACTCTGAACCATCGTAGATGTGGCCGTCGTAACGACGAAAACCACGTGTCTACACATATAATTTTAAAAGATATTATCAATAAAAGAAAGTCATTTTGATTGTGGGTGGCTTGTGCATGGAAACATTGAATTGGGCCTCTTTGGGGGTCTTTGCGGTTCTACTTTGCCTTTTGTGATAAGGTATAGAGTTGGATGTGACCTTGCTCTATCCTAAGTGGCAGAACACTGAGTTGGGCCACTTTGGGAGTAAAGGTCTTCAAGGCTTTACTTTGTCTTGAGTGATATAGTACAGAGTTGGGCGCGACCTTACTTTGTCCTGAGTGGCAAGACACTGAGTTGGGACCCTTTGGGGGGTCAAAGTCTTCGTGGTTCTGCTCTATTTTGATTGACAGGGTACAAAGTTGGATACGACCTTGATATGTCCTAAGTAGTAGAACACTGAGTTGGATCCCTTTGGAGGTCAGGTCATTCGTGACCATGTTCTGTCATGAATGGCAAAGCACTAAGTTGGACCCCTGTGGGGGTCAGGTCATTTGTGATATGCTCTGTCCTAAGAGGCAAAGTACTAAGTTGGGCCCTTTTGTGGGTTAGGATCTTTAAGACCTCGTTCTATCTTAAGTGGTAGAGCCATAAGTTGAACATTTTGGTGGGTCAAAAATGGCAAAGCATATAGTACATACCTATATGGTTTAAGGCCCTAAGTGATCTACACTACTTAGAACAATAATATGTTCATTGGATAGTATAATGCATTTATCCTCACAAAAAGGTGCTACCTAAGGTTGAAAAAGAAACCTGAGATAACACCTGAGGGGAAGAAGTAAAGTACAAAGATCAGAACAAACTTTTGTTAGAGTAAAGTACAAGGTTCTTCACAAGGGAAAATTTTCATTAACTACAATGGTTCAGTTAAGTATAAGTTTCAGTAAAGAGCAAAATCGCTACAATGGTTTAGTTAAGTATAAGTTGCAGTGAAAAGCAAAATTGGCCATATGAGAAATTTTCATTAAGAAAGTTTATTGCACAAGATAAGATTCAGAAATGAAGTAAAAATTTTCATTAATAATGGGAAATGATTAAAATAAAAGTCCCAAAGTAGAAGAATACATAAGAAAATGAAATAGTAGTAGAGAGCAGAGACAATCAACCTTCAGTAAGGAGAAGACAAGTCTTTTGTAGGATTGGGTCGGTCTACCAGCTCGGCCTGATCAAGATCAATGACCTAAGTAAGAGCCATAATCTGCTCAGGAGCATTGGCTTGAGTAGGGACTGGCAGACCTCCCTCATCCAGTTTGAATGGAGTTGTTCGCCTAAATCTATCCATCCATATTGGGTAGTCAACATTAAGAGAGCGAATAGGGACTTAATGTTTTTCCTCCTATTTTTCCTCATCATTTCCATACTAAAGTCAAATAGCCTCGAAGCCTTCATGGTAGGCCTTGGAGGATGCCTCATCCGCGACCTAAGAGTAACGAGCCAACAATTGACCTAGTAACTTCTTGGTCTTTGTCTTGTCTTCCTTGGCCTATGCTACCATGATTTTTGCCTGTGCTAATTCAAGCTGAGTTGCTAGAACAGAGCTAAGATCAACTTTCAAGTATTGCTCAAAGTCAGCCTTCAAGGATCCCAACTTGAGGTTTTCCTGCTTCACCTACTTTTAGAGTTCCGCCAGTTCTACATCCCTCCTCTGCACTTTCTTCTTGTAGTTAATGAACTCCATTTGGTGATTGTCTTGGGAGCTCGTAAGCTTCTTATTCTTGGCCTCCAAGGCTTCGTTTGTCTTGGTAAATTGGGTCAAAGTGGCCTCCGTGTCCTTCTTAATAGCGTGATTAGAAGAGGTTAGCTTGCCTTAAAATAAAGTAAGCTTCTCTTCATATTTCCTAGATGGGGTAATGGTGTGATTATAAGTTTTACGACATTTTAGGAATGCCAAGGATTTGAAGACATTGGCGTGCAAAAAAGAAAACAATTAGAAGAACTGGCATAGTATACATTAAGACATATACAAAAGGAGCAACATGTTACCTGGTAGAGGCTTTGGATAAACCTCCCAAAGACTAGATCAGGTTTGGGCGGACCAGCAAACTCCATGTCCTTGGGAAGAATGGAATGGGAAATGAGGGAGGAAGTGGTTATAGGGTCCTTTACCTCATTATCCTTGTTGCTGACCAAGCCAATCCCCGTAGTGAAATTGGGTCGAAAGATGTTATTCTCTCGCCCACCATGGAGGAGTGCTTCGTTACTAGGGCCCTTCTATTTTGGATCCTCTAGGAAAGTGTAGACACCCAAATTTGACTGGGCCTTCGACGCAAAATGCCCAAAAGATAATAAAAAATGGATTGCGCCCTCAAAGCCCATACCTCCAAAAGCCGTCTATTTCTTTCAATAAATGGCCTAAGGCTTCCCACGTTGCCCATGGACCCCAATTCCTCACCACCCTTCTATACTCTTCAACTCAATCCAATATAAGTCCAAACCCATTCTTATTATACCCATTACCCAAGCCTATTCAACTCAAATCCATTCATATTCAACCCACAACCTAAGCCCAATCCAACACTATACCTATCCAACACTCTACCCAAGCCCAATTCTCAACCCAACATCACAACCAATCACCACAATCATCAAGGTGGGACACATGTCACCACCCCAACTCACCTTCCTCATCCCCAATCTATCCCATCACCTTTTCTCTAAACATCATCTACCCACACCCCTAACCTATACCTCCCCCTAAGCTACCCACATTAACCCATCACCTTTCTCTAAAAAAAGCTAATCTACCCATACCCCTAACCTATACCTCCCCCTAATCTACCATCATCATTCCCTACAAAACCAGTACCGACAATCTAAATCCACACCCCTCCTCCCAAATCAAACACTCACACTTTCCCATCAATTCATCTCAACCCTTCATTTCACCCATTTTAACACATGGCATCATCTCCCACACCCTCCCAAAATACTATCACCACCCTCTTACACAATCCTTCTTTTAATTAAAATCTCATCCCTCAACTCACTTCACCAATTAAATACTCTCTTACACAATCCCATCCTTTCAACCACTCTCATTTATTTTATTCCATCTAATACTCAATCCAATGGGTTAAAAGATCCAACCCATTTGAGTTGTAAAATAACCCATTTACCCTTATTACACAAATGCCCTTCAATCATTTCTAATTTACCCCCACCTTTTTCTTAATCATTCTACCACTTCTCTTCATTTCAACCCATCTTACCCCTAAAAATAACTTCCAAACTCTATAAAACCCCCTTCATTCTCAACTCTCATAACCTAATGAAAATTTAAGAAAAATACTCTCTAAAAAAAAACTCTCTACTTACCTCACTACTCTCAACTCTCAACTCACCTCCATTACCCTCAACTCTCAACTTCTTCTCAAGCAAATCAAAGAAAGTCAAAGGGATCATCAAGAAAAAGCAAAGAAAGTCAACAAAGAAGCAATGTGGGTTTGAAAAAAAGAACACTTCCTCCAACTCCCCTCTTCTACTTATCCCCTTCTTCACACTTTCACACACACCACCATGGTTTGAACCATCAAAGTGCCCCTTTTTCAATAAGGGTGCTCTCAATGGGTTGAACCAACATCAAAGCCCCTCATACTTGAGGGCACATATCAAATTTTTTTATTCTTTTTCTTATTTTATTTTTATTTTAAAAATGGACGGAGTTCAAGGTTACCACCAATGGTAGATGGAGTAGGGTGCTTAACACCCTCCCTACTTCATAAAATTGACCCCCTTACCTTGAATCAAAAGTTGGACAAAATAAATCATATCCGTACGAGAGTCATCAAATGCCAAAAAACATGATTTTTCAAAAAAATACAATCCGAGTGACCATTCACACCCATTTCAAATATGAATGGTGACGACTCCAAAATCCTCCAAAGTGGATGATATATTCAAAATTGAATAAATCACAAGTCCACAACTTGGAGACTCCACTGGGGAAAGAAGGTTTTACCCTCGTGTCAACTCGGTCATTTTGAAAAAAATACAAAATATTCTTATTTTCAAGCTAACATTATTTGTTGTATTTGTTGTTAAGGTGGGTTTCTCTTTTTTTATTTACTCTATTTAATTTAAAAAAAACTCAATTTTTTTCTTTAGTTATCCTGATTATATTTCTTTTAAGCATGTATATCATAAAAAAAAATGGAAAAAACATTTTTTTTGCCCAAGTCAAATACCAGAGGCAATGTGCCTCAAAATGAGTAAAAAAAAACGTTTTTCTTTTTTTTTGTCAAATGGACAGTCGAACTTAAACTGATTGTAAATTTCTCATCCGATCTCCGATTAACCATTATAACATATCGATTTGGGGTATAACGAAATTTTCTATCAAATATGACAAAGTCAGCAAGATTTTGACCAATCAGAATCGGTTTTCGAGGTCGTTTATTATCCGTTCTGCTAATATTTCCATTATGTTTCTTGTATGGATACAAAGTAAAAATAAAATAAAATAAACATAAGAAAAAAATTGGCCCAAGCCAAAAACCAGAGGTAATGTGCTTCAAAATAAGGAAAAAAAATTTAGTTTGCTCCTCACGTCAATCTTGGCAACTTTCCTCTTGGACTTTATTTTTGTTTTGAGTTTTAAAGTTTCAAAAGATCAAACGGATCACTGTACGCTAAACTTAGGGCGTACCCCTCGCCACTTTTTAATTGATCAAAATGAAAATTCATAGCGATATTCGATTGGACCAAAAAAAATAAGTCCTTTTATGATTAGTTCATTCGTTTAAAAAAAAAAAAATAAAAAAATTTGATTGGTCGATGGTTAATTATGGATGTGTTATCTTTGTTGATCAATTATGGATGTCCATTCATCTAGAAAATACCTCGGGCACACCCTATCCTATTTGCACACACCACTAGCATGTATACATTATTGTAGTGCACGCTTGCATGTCCCTAATAGCCAATGTGGCACTAGTGCGTGGCCCGATCTCTTTGGAGATACGACGTCATTCATGAAAATCACAATTCCAATCACGTACTGTAAGGTACATAAAACTGAGGCATCAGTACCATTTGATTGGGTGATTCTGAAAGGTATATCGATGCACCCATGTTGGAGTGACCTGAGCCTTTTGAAAGCGCCCTCAATTCGCGGGGTGCACGGATCCGCTATTGACCTTTGAGGTTTGGGAGTCGCTACCTAGTTATTATGGTCTAGGAACCGAACATTGACTCGAAACGAATAAATAAACAACTAATCTACGAAAGAAAAATACGGGTCTAGGGATCACGTTACAGGGTTGGAAGGTGTTAGGCACCAACCACGCCCGACAAACTCCGGTCTCTACTAATTCCCAAATAAAATTACATTGCTAACAAGACCTAAATAACAATAAAAAAAAAATAGTCACCTTTTCCGAATGCAACGGCTTTGTTCCCTCAGATCTGATAGAACAACTCTTTAGACAGTATTCCTCATTTCGTTCTGTTGCCAGATCTGATTTCTGATCTCCAAATTGAGGTATCTTCTTCTTGAATCTGTGAGTTTTTTTATTTTTTATGGATTTTAAGGTATTTTAGAAGGGTTTTTAGGTGTTTTTTGAGCTAAAGTTGGGGTATAGATGTTAGGTAAGGAGTTGGGGCTTCAAAATTAGGGTTTATGGGAGGCTAGGAAAACTTTTTGACCTACTTTTCTTAGGGTTTATTCTTGGATACGAAAATAGATTTTGAGGACCCCTATTTATAAATTCTTTAAGTGTTTGTTTAGATAGAATTAGTGTTTAATTATAATTCTTTTAGTTAGAGTTATATTTTAATTAGAATTATTTTAGGTAGAGTTATATTTTAGTTAGAATTCTATTAAATAGAGTTATTATTTAATTAGGATTGTTAAATAGAATTATTATTTAATTAGAACTCTATTAGGATTTTGACTTTTGATCTTATTGATTGACTTTAAGATTTTGACTTTAGTCTTATTTGATTGATTTTAATATCTTGACTTTAGTCTTAGTTGATTGACTTTAATTTTGACTTTAGTCTTACTTGATTGACTTTAATATCTTGACTTTAGTCTTATTTGATTGACTTTAATTTTTTGAAAAACCCCCTCTATTATATCTTTAATTCTTTGGACCCCTAAATGGAGGGGTCCTTGAATATATATCTTGGCAACCATCAACAATTTTGCCTGAGAGCCTGATTGAACGATTTTTTTGGTTTAAATTTTTAAATTAATTTTATTAATGTTTCACGTTAATTATTTAATATTTTATTTATTAATTTTGAAAATTTTAATTATAAAAATTGTAAAATTACCGTTTTACCTTCGGACAGGACTTTTTGTGTTTCAAGTCGATTTTTGATGTTCTAAGATATTTTAGAATCAATTTTTCATAAGGAATTCAATGGAAATATTGGTTTGTGTCATTTATGAAATTTTTTTGTGGAATGGTCGTGAACTTTATGAGAGGTATTTTCGTAATTTTGTTGAATTCCATTAAAATTGACGGAATGATTTATTTGATTTCGATTTGTTATTTTATGTGTTTGAATGGATTTTCCTAAGCGTAAAGTAGGCTCTAGGGATATTTTAAGGTTAAGGGTATTTTTTGTAATTTGATCATTTTTTAGTGATTTTTATCGTGAAGCTTCTTTTTATCTGAAAAATGATGATTTCTAAGCTTTTTGGGTTATATTTTCTTATCGTAGTGCGGTTTCTACAATTTTGTTAGTTCGAGATACCTCATCCGGATTTCTGAAATATATCTTGTAATAAAATAAAGCATTGGAATAAACATCCATCATTGGGAACCGTTGCAATCAGGTTGACTAGTTGATTAATCAGGCGAATGCAAAAATGGGGTGTCTACACCTTTGTCCTATTGTAAGTCGCACGGTCACATGTCCCGATCGCTAACGTAGTACTAGTACGTGGTCGATCCCCTCACGGGATGCGAAAGCCATTTATGAAAGCTACAACCTAGACTCGTACCTATATGATATATCAAAATAATCTGAGTTCACCAATTGCACTTCTTAGTCAAAATCAGTTCCTAAGCGAGATCCTGCCCTGATGTACTACGGTACTAGGGGGATAGACAACGTCTATTCTAGACGAAAGGTGACTTAAGAGTGCCCTTGCTCAGCATCGTGTGCCACTTCTCAATTGGGGATTAAACTGGTTGTTTTTTACTTCAGAGATTACGAGTTGGATTCTTAGATTATCACGTAGACGGTATACCAAACCAAGTCACCACATACCGTCTGATTGAGTACGCTTGAGAGGTATATAGGTGCACTTGGGCAAGGGTGGCTAAATAAATTGCATTGCACATAGTAAACCTAGAGTCTAGAAACCTCCTCATAGGTCACAACTAGAACTTATTGTGGGTGTTCCTAAGTTGTTTTTCAGAAATGGACATTATAAATTGGTGAGTTCAAGAAGTTACGATTTTGTTTTCAAGATAATCAAACCATTTGTTTTACCTGATTCAAAACTATTATATCAATGGGTGCACCAAGCCAATAAAGAATCCATTTTAAATATGGTAGTGATGCACAATGACCCAGTTCATCTCGATTTAACGATCACGATGGGCTGGACCATTTAAGTCGAAATGGCGTTTAAGTTCTTTTTTCTCTAATTCGGGTGCCAACCCATTTTAAGAGAAGAACCAAAAGAAAAGAAAAGGAAAAATGATTTACAAAAGATTTATTGTTTGCAATAAAAAAAATGACTACAAAGATATGTTTTGCATGGACCTTGGAAATGTACTGAGATACTCTTTTGTGTCAACTCAGGATGCTACCTGCAGGCAATAACCAAATCGACCAGTTGGTCAAAACAACTATCACGGTGATGCACGCCATAGAGAAATTCAACTTTGAAAAATTCATGTTGAGATGCGCCCTGTACTTCTACGAGTTGGAGATAGATTGGAACATTTTGCACGCATCTTCACATCTTCCACATTAGGCAATGCACTTGTGTCCTACTAATGAAGATTATTGTGGCATCATAGGGATATCTACTTCAGGTCCTCTAATTAGGCCTTCATTGAAGACAAGATATTCTGGTGACCTCGCCACAGGCCTAAACATTTCAAAAGAAGAAGCCAAGGCCTTAGTCCGTAACGGGTGATTGGATTTAGTACCCTTGTTGAGTCCATACCACTCCCGCAGTCATCCCATCAATATAAAACCATAAGCCTGGCGAGCCACTAGAGACTATAGGTTGTGTTTAGGAATCTTAGCCCAATACATAATGACCTCCAAAAATGAGGGTCAAACTATCTTTCCAACTTTCTAGAAAAGCCAACCCTGTACCTTTCATTCTAGCTGAAACCTTCTCAGGTCTAGATGCCATAAAAAATGGTGAGGAAAGAGGTTTCAAAGGAAGCCCTCACCTACTTTATATGTGGCTTTGCGACCGTCTTATAATTGTAGACATTCCTTCAACCCTCGAGTATAGGCCAGAGCACTTTTCCAAAAGAAACATGTTAGTGCGTCACAACTCAGTCAAGGCTTGGAGCAAATGATTGGATTCTCACCTTGCCCGTCATATTGGTTTGAGATACCCTTGATGGATGGTTGACTACCCTGTTTTAGGTACTAAAGGATCCTATTATGTCCGTTTGATTGGATTGGAAAAAACATCTTTTTACCAACCTGCCTTAATACCATAACAGTACGGAATGCCTATAGAGTTTTCGCTGCCTCAACCCAAAGAATTATTTTCTCTCGAACTATTGACAGAAAAGTTAGTACATCTCATTGAGAATGCTTGGAACAAGCGCACCTTAAGATATCCGATGGACCAGAAAAATTCAAAGATCTAGTCGTTAGAACCAAGAGAAGCAAGTCTAATTGTCCTAGCAATCCTAATGACGATCAAAACAAATCCAAGCGTCCATCTAAACAAATCTAAGTCAGAGTTATTGAAAGTTGTTATTCAAGGAAAATCTTGTCTGTCAAATAATTTTCAATAGTTCAATAAAATTTCCTTTAGTTTCTTTGTGAAAAATTATTGCATAAATGAATTATTTAATGGGTTGGTATACAAAATTCAATCTTAGGATTCACCAAAATGTTATCAAAGGGGTAACACAACAATTGATAATCCACCTCAAATGGGTCCACAACCCATATCCATCTCAGATTGGGTCCACGACTCATATTCGATTTCGAATCAAGCCCATGACCAATCAGTTAATCTACTTTTGCAAAATGTCATATCGACTCCGTGTCGATACTAGCTCCGTGCTGATGAAATCATTTTTAAATTTTATCGACTCCGTGTCGATGCCAGCTCCATGCTGATGAAATCATTTTTAAATTTTATCGACTTCGTGTCGATTCCAGCTCCGTGCTGATAGAATTCGTTTTTAAAAAATTTTACAGACTCCGGGTCGATGCCAGCTCCGTGCTGATGTAATCATTTTTAATTTTATCGACTCCGTGTCGATGCTAGCTCAGTGTTGATAAAATTATTTTTAAATTTTATCGACTCCGTGTCGATGCCAACTCTGTGCTGATGAAATCATTTTTAAATTTTACCAACTACGTGTCGATGCCAGCTCCGTGCTGATGAAATCGTTTTTAAATTTTACCGACTCCATGTCGATGCCAGCTTCGTGCTGATGAAATCGTTTTTAAATTTTACTGACTCTGTGTCGATGTCAGTTCCGTGCTGATGAAATCGTTTTAAATTTTATCGACTCCGTGTCGATGCCAGCTCCGTGCTGATGAAATCATTTTTAAATTTTATCGACTCCGTGTCGATGCCAGCTCCGTGCTGATGTAATCATTTTTAATTTTATCGATTCCGTGTCGATGCCAGCTTCGTGCTGATGTAATCATTTTTAATTTTATCGACTCCGTGTCGATGCCAGCTCCGTGTTGATGAAATCATTTTTAAATTTTATCGACTCCGTTGCGATGCCAGCTCCGTGTTGATGAAATCATTTTTTAATTTTATCGACTCTGTGTTGATGCCAGCTCCGTACTGATGAAATCATTTTTAAATTTTATCGACTCTGTGTCGATGCCAGCTCCGTGCTGATGAAATCGTTTTTAAATTTTACCGACTCCGTGTCGATGCCAGCTCTATGCTGATGTAATCATTTTTAATTTTACCAACTCCGTGTCGATGCCAGCTCCGTGCTGATGAAATCATTTTTAAATTTTACCAACTACGTGTCGATGCCAGCTCCGTACTGATGGAATTCGTCTTTCAAAACTTTTACCAACTCCGTGTCGATGACAGCTCTGTGCTGATGTAATCATTTTAAATTTTACCTACTCAGTGTCAATGCCAACTCCATGCTGATGAAATCATTTTTAAATTTTACCGACTCCGTGTTGATGCCAGCTCCGTGCTGATGAAATCGTTTTTAAATTTTACCGACTCCGTGTCGATGCCAGCTCCGTGCTGATGGAGTTTGTTTAAAAAAAAAAATGTTTTATCGACTCCGTGTCGATGCCAGCCCCGTGCGGATGTAATTCGTTTACCGACTCCGTGTCGATACCAGCTCCGACTGATGTAATTTTTTTTAAAAATGTTTTGCCAGTCCCGTGCTAATGCCGACTTCTTGTTGATGTCGGCTCCGTGTCGAAGAACTATTTTCTTTAAAACTTGTGTTTACTTCAAAATAAATAACATTACTCGACCTAATAAAACGTCATGCATTTTCCTTTTTGTAAACAAGATAGTAACGCTTGGTCTTCTGTACCCAAAGGGGACCAAACGAAAAAAATATAAGCAGCCAGAGGAACCTCCGTATTTCCTTAGATCTTCAACTATTACCATGAGTACTTCCGAAGCAGCACAGCCCGCAGCGGTCGAAACGTTAGAGGTTGACGCAAGGATAACAATACTATTGGAAATGACTGAGAGGCAAGAAAAGATGATAAGTGTCGTGTTAGCCAATGCCAGTTTTATACAAGCCCAGACAACGCAGCACCATGCGTCAGGGTCAAATAAAGATCAACCCGAGCAACCTCCGCAGGGACCACAGACCACCTTGCCACCCACAATGCCAGAATACCAAGGGCCCCCACTCTATATTCCATAGAATCAACCCCCCCTATGATCATTCCTGATGATGAATGCGAGTACAGGGCCATAGAGACCAAAAGTACAACATATGAAAAATTAGCTCAGCAAATCGAGTCATTGCAAGAAGAAATGAGGAGAATGAAAGGCCCCAATACTATGAGTGGAACTCAGTTCAAGGACCTCTATTTTTACCCTAATGCTCAATTACCGGTCAAGTTCAAATGTCTGGAGTTTGAGAAGTACAGTGGGGTGGGGTGTCCTCTGTCGCACCTAAACTATACTACAGATCTCTGTGCCAATACGGTGAAGATGACAGGCTACTGGTGTAGTGGTTCCAAAGAAGCTTAACGGGGCCAGCCCTCAAATGGTTCTCTAGATTGGACCATACACTCATTAAGAACTGGCAAGACCTAGCTGAAATGTTCTGGCACAATTATCGATTCAATACGGATGTAGGTCTAGACACGAAAGCAAAGGGAGACGGTGAAAGAGTATGCCCAGAAGTGGCGGGAATCTGTTTCACAAGTGAGACCCGAAATGATTGAACAAGAGATGAACACCACATTTATCTCGACCCTAGGTCACGCCTTTATACCCATCTGGTGGGGCACACTACGAGCACATTTTCAACTCTGGTACAAGTAGTAGATCGGGTCGAGGACGAGATTCAAACCGGTTTGATATTTGATTTTACAAGTTTGGGGGCAGCACCAGAGATCCCCTCTCAGAGAAAGCCAGTGCCTTTGGCGAAGAAAAGAGAAGAGACACAGGTCAACAATGTACAACCCAGCCAACCTCTCTTTATTCAGGCACCAATTCAAAGACCACCGGCGCCACAAGTCCCTTGGACGCCCGGTACCTCAAGCCGCCTGGGCTCCAGCACCGTAGAATCCCTTTCAGA
This sequence comes from Akebia trifoliata, assembly GCF_017979445.1. Classification (NCBI taxonomy): domain Eukaryota; kingdom Viridiplantae; phylum Streptophyta; class Magnoliopsida; order Ranunculales; family Lardizabalaceae; genus Akebia; species Akebia trifoliata. The sequence goes on along the minus strand of NC_141385.1, from coordinate 31,829,565 downwards.
CAGTTCCTCCGCAAGTACAACCAGCACCGCAGTATGGGCAAACTCAACAAGCACGACCCAACAGGGTAAACAGGGTATTCACTAAATTGCCTATAACGTTGACAGAATTGCTTCCGATTTTACTCAGAAGAGAGTACCTCACAAAACGACCACCAAATCCAGAGGCTGCGAAAGGACCAGGATATAACCCAGCTTATTTTGTGAATTTCATATTGGTGCACCGGGGCACTCTACAGATCAGTGCTAGCAACTCAAGTACCAGGTGCAAAATTTGATAGATAAGAAAACGCTCATACTGGATGGACCTGCAAACCACACTCAACAACAGATCATCAATCAAAACCCCCTACCTACCCACAATAGAGGGGGAAATAAGCATTAGGTAAATGTCATTCTTAGGGAATCCAATTTTAACCCATCAACTTTGATAGCTCCCATCGGATCGAAAATCAGGATCCATCTAGCAAAAGAAATAGAAACACCAACAGTTCACACCATCAACCAGTACACAACAAATCCACTTTGAAAATCGTAACCGCCCATCAGAATGGCTAACCTCACCATCCATCCCACTCATCAAATTCCTAATACTGCTACCCCGACCGCCTCTCATTATACCATATACATTGCCAAGTTCTCAATATACAACTCGACCACCCCTTCATATACCTTACACTTTACGACCACCACTAGTCATTCCTTACACTTCACTAGTCCCTCAAGTAGCTCCTCCCATCACTACAACAGCCAAAACACAACCACCACCCCTCATCCTCAATGTAAAACCTGATCCATCCCCAATAACCATACGCTCACCAAAACCCTTTCCATATAACTCTAACCAAGTAGTCCCCTGGAGCTACGAGACGACTATCACCACATCAGTAGGGATCGAGACGATGAAGAAGGCAATGGTAGTTGACATTGGCCACATGACCAAAATAGGAAGCTGCCAAAAAGGGATAAGCATCAGGGAAGAAACGAAAGAAATAGTGGATGAAGAGAAAAGAAAGGAAAATGGGAAGGGCAAGATAAACGAATAGGGCAAGGAAGAGAAAATGGGGAAAGTGACAGACAGCGAAGCAGCAGACTTCATTAAGCTCATTCGCAAGAGTGATCACAATATCGTGGATTAGCTGAACAAACAGTCGGCTCAGATCAACATTCTGGGTTTGCTACAAAAGTCAGAAGAACATCAAGAAGCACTATTGAGAATTCTGAGAAAATCACATGTACCTTCGACTACTTCGCCAGCACAGTTAGAACAAATAGTAGGCCAGATCATGGCTCCCAACCCCATCGTTTTCACAAAAAGTGAGTTCGTGCTAGAGGGGCGGGGGCATGTTGAACCATTAAATATTATGGTCATGTGCAAGGACATGATGGTTACAAGAGTGTTAATCGATAATGGTTCGGCCCTCAATGTCTGTCCTCTCGAAATCTTTCAAAAACTTAATGCGGACTGGTCGCATGTTAAACCCAACAATAAGATTGTTCGAGGTTTCGACAGCTCGAAAAGGGACTCTCTGGGGGAGATAGATCTACCAATCACTATACGTTCCTGCACCTTCGAAGTAACATTCGAGGTTATGGAGATACCTACAACCTTCAACTTACTGCTGGGCAGGCCATGGATCCATATTGTTGGGGCAGTACCTTCCTCTTTGCACCAAAGAGTCAAATTTATTATGGGGTAGAAGATGATATCTGTAAAAGTAGAAAACTTGATTCCAGCTGGGAGAGCTCCGAACGTCCCCTTTATTGACATAGAGATGACGGAAGACAAGGCGTTATATCATTCCTATCAGTTTGCGGCTATTAATCACGTTGACAAAGGAAAAGAGAAGGAAAAGGCAAAACTATCAAAGGCTAATTTGATGATTGATCGAGTCTTAAAGAAAGCTGGTTACTGACCCAAGCAAGGGTTAGGACCAAGAGAAAAAGGGAAAGCTACGCCAATTGAAGCAAAGAAGCATACTCCTTATTTCGGCTTGGGGTTCAGACCTACGAAAAAGGATATATCGGATATGAATGACATAAAGAAAGAACTTCGACTAGCAAGGAAGAAAAATTGTGAACCAAATATTTGGAGTCTGGGCAAGGTTTCTCACATCAGCATCAACTTCCCGAAATCACAAGTATGACCTGATAGTCTATCGGAACCACTGCCAACAAAGCCAGCCAAAAAGAAGAAAACAGTAAGTTTCAAACCCCAGTGCATTCAAGAAGACTCAGTTGTTGAGTCCCAACCATCCCTTGTGGAGGGCATTGATGTCTTATTTAATGGGGATTCCAACGAGAATTTAACAAAAATGACAAGGAAACCTACAAAAGTAGAAATCATCGTGAACAAAGAAAGATATTCACCCTTCCCCACTGGCATTGACTGAGCATCAGTCTTTATCCTACCAAGCTTGGGAGGAGCTATGCTCAATTCTAACAACAATCCACCAGAGATCATGGTCATCATCGAACCACCAAACAAACCACCTTCTCACCTCATCTACCCCATCATGGAAGGGGAGATTTTGAACATTAATTTGGAGCTTTGCAAATTGTAATTTATTTAAAAAAAAAGAAAACATAATCGAATATGTTTGAGGCTAGTAATGTTTCCTTAGATATGTGTTTTTCTAGAGAATCCTAAGGAATCTTCTTCAATGTTCAAGCATCACAACATGATAAAGACTTCTAGGAAATACAGATGACATGGGCTTTTAGATTGAAAAATCAAGGATTTTATGCGAGAGGTTGAAGATGAAGATGAAAAGGTTAAAATTATATATTAAAAGAGGTTTCGCAACGATAAGATTACACAGAGATTTAGAAGAAAATTAACTAATTAAAGGTTATTTAAAAATTCGGGTATTTCTAAATACAACTTTAGGGAGTTATTATAATTTCTCCAAGGATGTATTTCAAGTTCTTTAGGGAGCCATTCTTAGGAGTCAAAGGATCCCCACCCTTATATATCCCTTGACTCCTAAGAATGACTCGTGAAAAAAACACATGATCCCAACCCTTTAAATGCAAAATCCAATAGTTGAGATTTATTCTCAGGATAAGTATCTCCGAGATTTGTGTTATCAAAATACTCATAAATCTCAATCATTGGATTTTGTGTTTAAAGGGTTGAGATCATGTGTTTTTTTCATAAGTCATTTTTACAAGTCAATGGATCCCAACCCTTTTCTTAATTTTTGGGATTTGGTATCCTTTATTAGAGTTGTATTTAACTATTTATCGAAAATACTTATTTGATAACACAAATCTCCTCCATTGAATATCTTGATAACACACATCTTGGAGATATTTATCTTGAGGATAAATCTCAACCATTAGATTTTGCATTTAAAGGATTGAGATCATGTATTTTTTTCATGAGTCATTCTTACGAGTCAAAGGATCCTAACCCTTAAGAAAATAAATAATTCAGTGGAGGAGATAAGATATGAATGATTTGTGTTATCGGATGAGTATCTCCTATAAATAGTTAAATACAATTCTATGAAGGATAATGAATCCCAAAAATTAAGAAAATAAATAATTCAGTGGAGGAGATAAGATATGAAGGGTTCCAATATAAGAAAAACAACGCTATTTAGAGATAATAAATTGTCCATAATGCCCTTAATTATAACTATCGAAAATTCAAGTAATTTTTAGGTTTATCTTCAGTCTTTACCTAACTATTAAACAAATTATAAGGTGGCATGTGCAAATGCACATATATCTAATGAGCTTATTTGTAATTTAAAATATTAGATAAATGGTGGTTTTGAAAATTATATAGTGAAAGCGCCCTCGATCCGCGGGGTGAGCGGATCCGCTTTTGACCTTTGAGGTTTGGGAGTCGTCACCAAGTTATTACGGTCTACGAACCGAACATTGACTCTAAAAAGCAAATAATACTAATTTACGAAAGAAAATACGGGTCCGGAGATCACATTACGGTGTTGGAAGGTATTAGGCACCAACCCCGCGCCGGCCAATGCCGGTCATTACTTATTCCAAAATAGAACTACATTGCTAAAAAGATCTAATCAATAAAAAAAATTTTAAATCTTTACCTTTACCAAGACAACAGTCTTGTTCCCTCAAATCTGATAAAATAGTTCTTCGTACAGCACTCTTCGCTTCGTTCTGTCACCGGATTCATTTTAGATCTCCAAAATAAAGTATCTCCTTTTGAATTTTTCTAATTTTTTTATGGATTTCTAGGGTGTTTTGGAAGGGTTTCTAGGTATTTTTTGAGCTAAAGTTGGGGTATGGATGTTAGGTAAGGAGTTGGGACTTCAAAATTAGGGTTTATGGGAGGCTAAGGAAGCTTTTTGACCTATTTTAAGATTTATTTTTTTTATACGAAAATAGGTTGTAGGGACCCCTATTTATAGATTTTTTTGAGTACTTGTTTTGATAGAGTTAGTGTTTAATTAGACTTGTTTTAGGTAGAGTTAATATTTAATTAGAATTGTTTTAGGTAGAGTTATATTTTAATTAGAATTATTTTAAATAAAATTCTATTTTAATTAAAATTCTATTAAATAGAGTTATTATTTAATTAAAATTATTTTAAATAGAGTTATTATTTAATTAGAATTCTATTAGGATTTTGACTTTTAGTCTCACTTGATTGACTTTAGTCTTACTTGATTGACTTTAAGATTTTGACTTTAATCTTATTTGATTGACTTTAAGATTAATTAGGATTTCACTTTATATTAATTAATATTTTAATTATTAATTTCAAAAATTTAATTATTAAAATTGTAAAATTACCATTTTACCCTCGGAGAGAACTTTTTTGCGTTTTAAGTCATTTTCAATGTTCTAGGATGTTTTACAATCGATTTTTCGTAAGGAATTCAATGAGAATATTGGTTTGTGTCATTTATGAAATTTTTTACGCGAAATGGTCGTAAACTTTATATGAGGGGCATTTTCGTAATTTTATCAAATTTTGTGAAAATTGGCGAAATAGTTTATTTGATTTCTATTTATTATTTTATGTGTTTGAAAGGATTTTCCTAAGCGTAATGTAGGCTCTAGGGATGTTTTGAGATTAGGGGTATTTTGATAATTTAATTATTTTTTAGTAATTTTTATCGTGAAGCTTCTTTTTGTCTGAAAATTGATGATTTCTATATTTTTTTGGGTTGTGTTTTCCTAGCGTAGTGTAGTTTCTAAGGTTTTATCAGTTCGAGATACCTCATCTAAATTTTCGAAACATATCTAGTAACAAATAAAGTATTGGAATAAACATCCATCATTGGAAATCGTTACAATCGAGTTGACGAGTTGATTAATCAGGCGAATGCAAAAATGGGGTGTCTATATATAGTAAAAAGAATATTTATTTAATTTTAAAATCTAACCAACTTGATTTAAGGATGTGGCATTGAAATTTTATTTTTATTTTTATTTTTATATACCAAAATGACCATGATAATATATATTATGGTTTAAATATTAAGGTAGCGGTATTTTGAAATCCAATTGTTAGTGTGAACCCCTTCTACTCCGCTTTCTCTCAGTATAATAATAAAGATAGGGCGGAGCCAGGATTTTGCCAATGTGGGGCCAATTAAGAGTTAAAACAATATTTGTGGGGGCAACTAATTAAGAGTGGAAAAAATTGTGCGGGTAATTGCAGTGAATTTTTTTATTCGCCACTAATATCTGTGACAATAATTCCTTAATCCATAGACTTTCAAATGGATAAGAGAGAACCATCTTTAAAAAAAATCAACATCTTAGCACACGGTTCTTGTAGCACCTTGTAGCACACATCTTAGATCCAATGGATGAGAGAGAATCATCTTAGAAAATAAATTAACGTCTCAGCCTCTTGTGATCATGACTTAGATTTTATTTTTTTTAAATCAGATCCATTCAAAAAATAGTTTTTTCCTCTAAATCCATGTCTTTGAAAATGAACGACTACTGAAAATCCAATGTTTTAAGTGTGGGATCTAATTGTATGGCTGATGTGACACTATTTCAATTATTGGATCTGTGCTATATGGTATTATAGAGGATATGCTTCCCACAACTCCCACTACAAATTCTCCCCTAAGTAAAGATGTTAAAAAAAATTACTTTTAATGAGGGATTTGCAAAAAATACAAATCATTAACTCAAAACTCGATCGAGTCAACTCAAAAATGGGACTGAGTCAAATAAAAAACTCAATCAATAATTATCTATAATATTTGAGCCGTGATAAAATGAAGTACTAAAACGTATGCAATTGACATGGCAAGTGTAGAGAAGTACCATAAACCTTTTTATTTGGGATGCAAGGAAAAAAGACTTATGATTTTTTGCACTTGCCATGTTAATTGGGTACAGATTGCATATGTTTTAGTGGTCATTTTATAATTAGTCATAATATTTACTTATTATTTAAATAAGTATTTATTTATTTTCAAGAGATTTACTGGGCAGACCTATCTATTGTAAATAAAATAAAATTTGGAGGGTAATCAAGGGGTTGGGTAGACTCCAATCAGATATATTAAAAGGAAAATAGAATCAGTTACATCTTAAGGAAATGGTGCCCATTGATATCTTTCTCCACAATATGGCTCACCTCCGTATACAAAGGAGGATGGCACTCTGATAGAGCCCAAGAAGCAAAAAAAAATCAACAACATAGCTAGCCTTTCTATAAGTATGCTTAAAGGAACAAACAAGGAATTCTTGTGCAAGTCCATTGATATCCTGAATTACATCTTGAATCTTCCAAAGGGAGTCCCATATCAATGATTTTTTCCCCTTCCATAGTTGAAGCCATTTCCATTGTTCTCTTAATTGTAGAAAGCTCATGGTGCAAAATTGAAACACCTTGACAGCATTCAGAGTACATTTGAATAACATTCCCCACATCATCCCTAATGATGGCACCTTGTTCACCAAGTTGACCATGCAAAAGATCCATTAGACTTCACTTTCTAAAAACCCAAAGGCGGAGCAACCCAACAACACAACTATAATAGACGACCGATATTCTAGTGACCATCACAATTACATCATAGGCATTTGGCTCGACAAATCTTGCAACAAAACTCTCATATGGTCCGCCAACCGTAATGATCCACCTCTCCCCAATCCATCATCCATACTATTCAATCAGTATGATACGGTAAACTTGTTGTTCATATCGGTGGAGTTAAAAATGTACTCGTATGTTCTAATATGCCAAGAATCGCTTCTTATGCTTCAATACTCGATAAGGGAAATTTTGTGATATATAATTCAGATTCTCAAATCATATGAGAAAGTTTTGATCATCCTACTAATACGATTCTGACTGGACAAATACTCAAGTCTAGGCATAATATCTTTTATAGTAATTCTCATCACGATCGTACGATTGGAATGTTAGATATTTTTATGTGGTCCATATGATATTTTTATATGGCCCACATGACTTATTTTATTATTAGTTATATTCTACTTGATTTTAATATATATATATATATATATATTTATGATTAATAATATTAAGTGCCAAAAATCCTATTGGTCAATTAAGGAGACATATTCTAAATAACTGTTCACGTTGATTGAATGTGAAAAGATAAAGATCCTATTTTAGACTTGGTCATTTCTCTACCAAAATAATAAAATACAGTTTTCTCTCCATCAATAAATATGTGTCAAACTAAAGGGGTCAAGATAGAGAAATCAAGTTTTATCTAAGAATTTATTCTCTACAAAAAATTTCTTTTCAAGATTAATCTCATGGATCAAAGTATATTTTCTCATAAACTATAGAATTGTGAAAATCGTTTTGCTCAAAAATCTTGGCTATAAAGTTTTATGCAAAATTAGTATTTGATTTACATAATAAAGAATTGCTTACATGTGGTATCAGAGCCATTGGTTAAGAACTAATGATTTTTCATTAATGTTGTTTATTTTCTTCTTCATTAATAAGCCCTAATTTTATTGATGAGAAAATAATTATTATTTTATTTTTATTTTCGTCGTTAATGATTAAGTTTTATCGTATGAATGATTGTATTATGTCTAAATTATGTCTTTTTTTTCCACTACAACTTATATATGAGAAGGATTAAGAATGGTTATGTTTAATAGAAATTCTAAATTAGGCATATATTAATGATATTTGCATATTGTTGCTTTTGAACAATATTGATTATTGCTATTATTATTTAATTTGATATCTATATTATGTATAATTTCTTAGTCACCAAAGTGGTCAAATTAGAAAGTTCATCATGTACATCAAATTAAATAAAATTCAATTACTCATGATTATGTGATGCTACTAATGAGATGACATGATGATATGTATTTTATTTGTCATGGATAATTTGAAGTTCATTGATTAAAAAATATTTAAAGATCGCCCAAAAGTTGATTGGTTAATTTTATAATCATGAACATAATCGTGGTAAATTTATATACTTGATTAGATATGTTTAGTATATCTAAAGATAGCAAGCATGTTTAATTGAAGTATATATAATTGTCAATTATGTGAAATTAAATATTAAGCATCAATTATGTCTTAATTGTTGTATGTTATTGTATCACCTAAAGCAGAACCTCAATGTATATTTAATGTTTATATGAATGTTATCTAAATCTGTATTGTATTTAAGTTACAACTTAAAACATTAATGTATAAGCATTTTATGTATTTGTAGTATCTGTTCTTGTTTCTCTTCATTCACAAGCTTTGTTTGTTTTGAAGTTTAATGGGCTTAATTTCTCTGAGTGATCTGAACAAGTCCAGTTTCACCTAGGTATTCTGGATCTTGATTTGACATTTTTAACTGATAAACCTGCTGTTATTGCTAATTCAGTAGCACAGAAGAGAAGTCTTTTCATAAGGCTTGGGAAAGATCAAATAGACCGAGCTTGATATTTATGCGGATAACAGTAGCAAACAATATCAAGTCCACAATTCCTAAGATTAAAAATGCAAAGGAATATATGAAATTTGTGGAAAATGGTCCCAATTTGACTTTACTAATAAGTCATTAGTTGGGATATTAATAGGTATATTAACCACCATGAAGTTTGATGGTTCATGTATCATGCATGAACATGTCACCGAGATGACAAATATAACAACAAAACTAAAATCTATGGGAATGGAAGTGAATGAAAACTTCCTTGTGCAGTTTATTATAAACTTCTTGTCTTTTGAGTATGACCAATTTCAAACGTGTTACAATACTATTAAGGATAAGTGGAATGTACATGAATTTCATAATATGCTCATTCAAGAGGAAGGTAAGCTAAAGAAATGAGGGATCCATTCAATTAATCACATGGGTCAGCAAAGAGTTGGAAAAAAACCCAGAAAGAAGAATGGAAAGAGCAAGCAAGGACTGCAAAAGAGTAATGTGTCATCTGCTCCAATCCACAAGAATGATAAATGTCATTTCTGCGAAAAGCATGAACACTATTAGAAAAATTGCCTAAAACGTAAGGTATGATTCGAAAAGAAAGGTAAGTCAAGTGCTTTCGTATATTCAAATCAAATTTGACAGAAGTTCCTTATAATACTTAGTGGATTGATTCTGTTTGTACCACTTATGTTTCAAATATGATGCAAGGATTCCTTACGACCCAAACCATAAATCCAAACGAAAAATTTATTTTTATGGGGAATTGAGACAAAGTTCCAGTTGTAGTCATTGGAACGTATCGTTTGATTTTAGATACTAGACATCATTTAGATCTTTTTCAAATTCTTTATGTTCCTTCTATTTTTTGAAATTTAGTTTCTTTATCTAAATTTGATATAACTGGTTATTCTTTTAAGTTTGAAAATGGATGTTTTATTTTTTTTAAGTACAATCATTTTATTGGTTCAATGTTTTTTGTGATGGTTTATACAAATTAAAACTTGATAATCTTTTTGTTGAGACTTTGTTGACCTTGCATCATAATGTTAGTACTAAATGTGGTTTAGTTGATGAAAATTCAACTTACTTGTGACATAAACATTTGGGTAATATATTTAAAGAAAGAACGCTAAGATTAGTAAAGAATGAAATCCTTTCTGATTTGGATTTTACTGATCTTGGCATATGTGTGGATTGTATTAAAGGAAAACACACAAAATATACAATTAAGAAAGTAGCCACAAGAAGCACGCAACTCCTTGAACTAATACACATCGATATATGTGAGACTTTTAATGTTCCATCTTTTGGTGAAAAAAAATATTTTATCACATTTATTGATGATATTTCACGTTATGACTATGTGCATTTGTTGCATGAAAAATCTCAATCAGTAGACATCTTTTAGGTGTTTATTAATGAAGTTGAAAGACAAATAGATAGAAAAGTGAAAATTATCAGGTCTGACAAGGTGGTGAATATTATGGAAAACATAATGAAAATGGACAATGCCCTGGTCCATTTGCTAAATTTCTTAAAAAGCGTGACATATGTGCTCAATACATAATGGTAGGTACACCGCAATAAAATGGTGTTGTAGAAAGGTGTAATCGTACTCTAATGGACATGGTTAGAAGTATGTTGAGTTATTCTTCTTTATCCTTATCTTGGTGGATGTATGCTTTGAAAATCACCATGTATTTGTTAAACAAGGTTCCCAGTAAGACAGTTCCAAAGTCCCCTTTTGAACTGTGGACGGGAAGGAAATCCAATTTAAGGCACCTACATATTTAGGGTTGTCCGACTGAAGTAAGGATTTATAATCCACATGAAAATAAATTGGACTTAAGAAAAACAAGTGATTTCTTCATTGGTTATCCGGAAAAATCTAAGGCATATAGATTTTATTGTACGAGAATTATTAAAACTAGAAATGCTAGGTTCATAGAAAATGATGACATTAGTGGGAGTATGGAATCACGTAAAGTGGAAATCCAAGAAGTTAGGGTGCAGATTTATTTACCTATAACTTCTTCTCAGGTTGTTGTTCCAACAGTTGTTGAACAATTTGACAACTTGCAAGAATAACAAATGAATTATCAAATTTCTCATAATGAAATTGTTGCAAATGAACTTGTAGTGGATGAACCACATGAAGTAGCATTAAGAAGGCTTCAAAGACAAAGGAGGTCTACTATTTCTAATGATTAGGTGGTTTATTTACAATAGTCAGAATATGACTTAGGAATTGATGAGGATGCAGTTTCGTTTTCACAAGCCATACATGAAAGAAGAGTTGAAATCCATGGATCACAATGGAGTCTAGGATCTCGTCGAATTGCCTGAAGGTTGTAAGAGGGTCAATTGTAAATTGGTCTTTAAAACCAAACGTGACTCAAATGGCAATATCGAAATATATAAGGCTAGACTCATTGCCAAGAGTTTTACTTAAAAAGACGATGTTGATTATAATAAGACCTTTTCTCCTGTTTCAAAAATGGACTCCCTTAGAATTATCATGGCGATGGTAGCTCATTATGACTTGGAGTTATATCAAATGGATGTGATAACCGCTTTTCTGAACGAAAATTTAGAGGAAAAAGTTTACATGGATCAACCTGAGGGTTTTTTAGTTGAAGGAAAGGAACATATGGTGTGTAAACTTAAGACGTTAATATATGGACTTAAACAAGCTTTCCGACATTGGTAACTTAAGTTCAATGATACCATCACCTTTTCTGGATTTAAAGAAAATACTACTGATCGGTGTATATATCTCAAGGTCAGTGAGAACAAGTTTATATTTATGATTCTGTATGTTAATGATATCTGGCTAGCTATTAATGATCTTGGCTTATTACATGAGACCAAGAAATTTCTCTCTAATAACTTTGAAATGAAATATATGGGTAAGGCATCCAATGTGATAGGAATTGAAATATTTCGTGACAAATCACAAGGATGGTTAGAATTGTCTTAGAAAACATATATTAATAAAGTTCTAGAGAGATTAAAGATGGAAAAGTGCTCTGCAAGTGTAGTTCCAATTCAACAAGGAGATAAATTCAATCTTATGCAATGCTTAAATAATGAATTGGAACGCACAGAAATGGAAAAAGATTCCTTATACATCTGTTGTTGGAAGCATGATGTATGCTCAAACTTGTACGAGACTAGACATCAGTTTCACTGTCGGAATGCTAGACAAGTATCAAAATTGTCCAGGTTTGAATCATTGGAAAGTTGCAAAGAAAGTATTGAGATACTTACAAGGAACAAATGATCACATGCTCACTTATAGGAGGTCTGATCACCTCTAGGTGATTGGATATTCAGATTTAGATTATACTGGATGTGTTGATACAAGAAAATCCACATTTGGCTATATGGTCCTTTTAGCTGGAGGAGTGATCTCGTGGAAGAGTGCGAAGCAGTCTATCATTGCTACATCCACTATGAAAATTGAGTTTGTGGCATGTTTTGAGACCATTGTTCATGATTTATGGCTATGGAACTTTATTTCAGGACTTGAAATTGTTGACAATATTGCCAAGCCGTTGAAAATTTATTGTCATAATGTTGCAACAGTATTTTTTTCAAAAAATGACAAGTATTCAAAGGGTGCTAAACACATGGAAGTGAAATACTTTACCGTTAAAGAAGATGTTAAAAAACAAAGGGTGTCAATCGAGCACATTAGTGAAAGCGCCCTCGATCCGCGGGGTGCGCGGATCCGTTTTTGACCCTTGAGGTTTGGGAGTCGCCACCTAGTTTAGGTCTAGGAACCATAAATGACTCTACAATGGATAAAAAAAGAACTAATCTACATAGAAATCTGAATCCGGGGATCATGTTACGGGGTTGGAAGGTGTTAGGCACCAACCCCGCCCGACCAATGCCGGTCTCTACTTAACCCAAATAGATCTACATCGCTAATGATAAACTAGATTCAAAAAAATAATAAAAATTTACCTTTGATCTGCAAAGGTGCTATTCCCTCAGATCTGAAAATGAACAGTTCCTTGTACCGTACTCCTTGCTTCGTTTTGTCTCCGGATCTGATTCCTGATTTCCGAGGCAAGGTGTCTCTTACTTGGATCTGGATGCTTTGAATTTGTAGTGGATTTTTGGGGTGTTTTTGAGAGGTTTTTGGGTGTTTTTTAGGCTAAAATCGGAGTAGGGGTGTTAGGGAAGGAGTTGGGACTCCAAAATTAGGGTTTTGGGGAGGTTATGGAGGCTTCTTCACCTACTTTTTCTAGGGTTTTTTCTTTGATACCAAAATAGGGTGTGGAGGCTCCTATTTATAAAGTTTTTAGAAGCATTTAGGGTTTGATTAGGGTTTCTTTTACGGTTGCAATTAGGGTTTTGACTTAGTCTTTAAGGTTTTAGGGTTTTGACTTTAGTCTTATGAGATTGACTTGATTAGTTTTAGATTAGGGTTTTGATTTAGGATTTTGACCTTAGTCTTATGAGATTGACTTGATTAGTTTAGATTAGGGTTTTGATTTAGGGTTTTGACCTTAGTCTTATGAGATTGACTCGATTAGTTTAGATTAGGGTTTTGACTTTAGTCTTAATCGATTGACTTTTAATATCTTGACTTTAGTCTTGCTTAATCGACTTTAATTTTGACTTCAGTCTCACTTGATTGACTTTAATACCTTGACTTCAGTCTTACTTGATTTACTTTTAATTTTTGGAGAACCCCCTTCTAAAATATCTTTAATTCTTTGGACCCCCAAATGGAGGGGTCCTTAAACAAATATCCCACGAACCCTCAACAATTTTGCCTGAGAGTCCAATTAATCGATTTTTGAGGTTCAAAGTTTTGAATTAATTTCATTAATGTTTCACTTTAAATATTTAATGTTTTATTTATTAATTTCGAATTTTTTAATTATGAAAATTGTGAAATTACCGTTTTGCCCCCGGAGAGGACTTTTCACGTTTTAAGTCGGTTTTTAATGTTCTAGGATGTTTTAGAATCGGTTTTTCGTAAGGAATTCAATGAGAATGTTGGTTTGTGTCATTTATGCAAATTTTTATGTGAAATTATTGTGAACTTTATGAGGGGCATTTTCGTAATTTTGTCAAATTTTGTTAAAATTGGTGAAATGATTTATTTGGTTCCGATTTGTTATTTTATGTGTTCGAAAGAGTTTTCCTAAGCGTAACGTAGGCTCTAGGGTTGTTTTGAGGTTAAGGGTATTTTGGTAATTTAATCATTTTTAGTGATTTTTATCGTGAAGCTTCTTTTTGGTTTGCAAGATGATGATTTCTATGTTTCTAGGGTCGCATTTTCCTAGCGTAGCGTGGTTTCTAAGTTTTGTCAGTTTGAGATACCTCATCCGGATTTCTGAAACATATCTGGTAACAAAATAAAGCATTGGAATAGACATCCATCATAGGGAACCTTTGCGATCGGGTTGACGACTTGATTAATCAGGCGAATGCAAAAATGGGGTGTCGACAGATGCCCCTCTTTGGCAGAGGGTTGAAGCAAACTAGATAGCAAATCTATCTTGGTAGATTAGTGCGATATCCGAATGCCAAAGCTAGTGACAGTTCATTTTGCAGCCTGATTCAGCAATTCGTCAGGGTGTTCGGATCCTTGAGGGTAAAGCTCTCCCCGAATCAAAAGGTTGTCAGGTCCTTGAGCGCAAACTCTCACTGACGGTGTCAGATCCTTGAATTTTAGAGAATTCTCCCTGACTAAAAAAGTGCAAATGTGAAAGTGTGTGCACTTTGTGAAACTGAGTAAAACTTGAGCATAAATTGAGCATAGACTGAGCATAAACTGGGCATAAATGAGTAAAATATAACTGAGCAAAATCCAAGATAACCCTTAGCGACATCTGAGCAAAATCCAAGATAACCCTTGGCAGAAACTGAGCAAAATCCAAGATAACTCTTGGCGGCAACTGAGCAAAATCCAAGATAACCCTTGGCAGAAACTGAGCAAAATCCAAGATAACTCTTAGCGGCAACTGAGCAAAATCCAAGATAACCCTTGGCGGCAACTGAGCAAAATCCAAGATAACCCTTGGCGGAAACTGAGCAAAATCCAAGATAACCCTTGGCAGAGACTGAGCAAAATCCAAGATAACCCTTGGCGGCAACTGAGCAAAATCCAAGATAACCTTTGGCGAAAACTGAGTAAAATCCAAGATAACCCTTGGCGGCATCTGAGCAAAATCCAAGATAACCCTTGGCGGAAACTGAGCAAAATCCAAGATAACCCTTGGCGGCATCTGAGCAAAATCCAAGATAACCCTTGGCGGAGACTGAGCAAAATCCAAGATAACCCTTGGCGGCAACTGAGCAAAATCCAAGATGACCCTTGGCGGAAACTGAGCAAAATCCAAGATAACCCTTGGCGGAGACTGAGCAAAATCCAAGATAACCCATGGCGGCATCTGAGCAAAATCCAAGATAACCCTTGGCGGCAACTGAGCAAAATCCAAGATAACCCTTGGCGGCGACTGAGCAAAATCCAAGATAACCCTTGGCGGCGACTGAGCAAAATCCAAGATAACCCTTGGCGGCATCTGAGCAAAATCCAAGATAACCCTTGGCGGCATCTGAGCAAAATCCAAGATAACCCTTGGCGGAGACTGAGCAAAATCCAAGATAACCCTTGGCGGAGACTGAGCAAAATCCAAGATAACCCTTGGCGGAGACTGACTGAGTAAAACTGAGAACAAAGAGATAAATCTGGGAGAGAAACGATTGAAAATGAGTCTGGAGAAGAGTGGTTGAATCTGGGAATGAATAAATTTGAGACATAATGGATGTCCTATCTCCTATGTGAGATTCAGAATGCATTTGTTTGAACCTCAAGGCTTTATCAAAAAAAATTTGTACATTTAAAACCTGAGTTTGAACCTCAAAAGTTTTTTGAAAAATTGTTATCAAGAGAGTAACCTTAAATTTGGAGTTCTCATTTTTTTAGGATTAACATTGCTCAAAAACAAAATGTCCCTAGTTTGACAATAAACATGGCATTGAAAATAATTGAACACATCATTAAAAAATGCCCCTAGTATAAGGGGGGAAATTACATATCTAGAGGAAAAAGAAAAAATGCCCCTTGTATGAAGGTTTGAAATATTTGATTACCACAAGCGCAATAAAGATCCAACTTTTAATTTTGATTAATTTTATTAATGATTTTGAGTCAGGCTCAAGAGAACAAAATATTTCCTTTTGAGACTCACCATAGAGTTCACCATTCTCTCCATTGGTTCACTTGGGGAAATAAGAATTTTCAGATCGGTCGTAGACAAGATACTTGTGGCTTCTGAATCTATGCCTGGTTTAAGCTGAGTATTGAACTTGATTATTCGGATTTCTGATGTTTCAGCTCGAACTGCTCTCAACTTGGGATTTTCTTCTATTTTTTTTTATTGCTCTAACTTTTGCATAGATCGCCTTTTCAGGTTTTCAATCTATCGAGCTTGCTCTAACTTTTGCCTAGATCGTCTTTTCAGGTTTTCAATCTAGTGAGCTTTTTCTTTTTTCTTGGCTCTGATTGTTGCCAAAGTTGTCCTTTCAGATTTTCAACTTTGCGAGCTTGCCTTAATTTTTGCCTAAGTCGCCCTTTTCGGGTTGTGACGCCCCGCCAAACGCTAACACAAATCCCAAGGCCCAATCCCGAGGTACTAGGTGGCACCTCGAAATTTCGGCGTGGTCTCCTCTGTTTATGTTAACGTTTCACGGAACTCAAACCTGATAAACCAATTTATGACAAAACCTGTATATAAAAACGTAGATACAGGAAAATAACAGCGGAAGACTAATTACATCTAACATGTAAGTAGATCAGAGTGCGGAAAATTTATCAATATACAGGCTTACCAAAACACTCTCACTCTAACAGAGGCCTAAACTCTCAAATCCAAAACTACATACATCCTGGATGAAACTGACAACACTAAGGTATGTGGCCCTAGTGCTCACCAGGCAATAAACTCTGATCGTCGATCTGATCGACCAGATACTCCTCAATTACTAACTCTACGCCTGCCTCGATAGCTGCAAGTGCTGAAACTAAAAAAATAGGAAGGAAAGGGTGAGTAACAATGGTTACCCAGTAAGTCCACAGCCAATTCCTACTAATAACCCTTCCTAAGTATGATCGAATAAAGCATACTGAACATTTTAATACATGCAAGGTTTTATAAGATGAAGTACGATCAACTGGTACATATAGCCAGGGATGAGCAACTAAACAGTTTAAAAATTACACATGGCATCAATCATCCATACTCATTATACATTTTCCATTCTATGCAAATATCGTTGACAACATTAAAACGATAGACATGCTTCTCAGTTTGTAATTCGAAATATAACGACATATACATAATACAAATGGTGGAGTATTGGAATTAAAGAGTTGGGATCACGACTGGATCGCTCCCAGTCAGGACATGATATTCCCCAATAACATCGTAGTTCCTGATTTTGTGGCTGGTCGTGTCTACCACGCTTGCGGAACCATTTATCCGGCTCAGGCTGGCCGTTTGACGTGACCGTAAGCAATGGGTCTCTTTTCGATGTGTCAGAACGTTCGACTACTACTAGATTGTTAGTGATCACTGACTAATCATCTTCGTCTATGCCTATCAGGCGTGCATGTGATTCCCAAAAGACACTCCACTCGTATACGACCACCTTTACAAAACACGTTCACTGGTAAAGATAAGAGAGGAATGGACCCGGATTCCAGTTGTGACTCCACTCTCATACGCGTCCCATACCACGTATGAGTTTGGTGGTCCCTACCGTACATCCCAGGATAGTGCACCCCTCCGGATGATGTGACACACTATCCCTTCAGGCATTCGCAAACCCTTTAACAGCTCACAAAATAGCTACGTACATATATGATTTTTCATTTAAAACAAAAGAGAAATTAACAGAACAGGGTTGAGAACGGATATCCAGTTCCTACCATGCAACCGTGGCCAATCGGCCTAAAATAAATAACAGTACTCAGCGCACGCGCTAACATAATCGGAAATAAACATGCAACCCTTTCATTAATAACCTGGATATCCTTTCACCAACCTACACACAACATACAATGTAAAATGTAGACATCACCCCTCGGGCGTGATTCTGACATTTTACCGTTCATTCCCTTTTCCCATTCTCTCGATATTCTCACTTTTCATCTTTTCACATCGACCATCCATTTTCAATATTTCAAAATCATTCTTTTGGTCTTTCCATTGAAAACCATCAAAGTTTATTTAAAAACAAAGTCCCAGCGATGCTCGGGACCAAGGCTGTTAAAAATAGAGAAAGCTGGTGAAAATTTGGCTAAGTGTCAGAAACTCAATTTTTCAAAGTTTTCGAAATTGAAAACGGGTTTTTCGAAATGAAAGTCTTGATCATGAGATTCGACACCATATAGTTTTTGTAATCTAATTCAAAGGAACGCGAAAGTTATTTCATTTTGAAAACTTGCCGAAAACGTCGAAAAATACGTTTTGTTCTTGAAACCAAAATTCGGATTTTGATCCTTTGAGATTTGGATCTTAAAACCATTCCCATTGTTCCGAAATGGGGGGTAAAACCTTAATTTCATTAAAGAACTTAAAGTAAAAATTAAAGAGGACATTTACTTAAATGTTTTTAATGAAATAAATGGTAAGAAATAGTGTATAAGGTGTGAGGAAGTCAGGCCAAGAGTCAGAACACAGTTCGGCGGCTGGCGGCTGTCGGTGGCAGAATCAAGATTCTGTCGGTGGAACCGACAGATTGGTCATCGGCAGATGTCGGTGGGACCGACGGTCCTGCCGACAGAACAAAATTTTCTCGCGTTCTTTGGTTTCGTCGGTGGCAGAAACCTCATTCTGTCGGTGGGACCGACAGAATGCCTTCGGTAGGTGCCGGTGGCACCGACCTTTCCCACCTACAGCCTGAACCTTACTCGAACCTTCGAGTTTTCGATCCATGTTTCGGATTCTTCTTCCATTCTTCGAATCATTCAACCCACCCACGATTTTGTTATCAAAATTCGATAAAACATACATAAAACACCTACTTCTATCATGAATTTGGAATCAAACACCAATTTCTACGATTTAAATGCAAACAATAAGTTTTGTTTCAAAACCCTAAATGCACATTTTGGAAATCTAAAGCTACCAATAAGAATTGGAAGTCCCTTACTTGGTTGTGGACGCCAAAGGTGATGAACTCATACAAGGATCAAAGTTGGTGGCGAAAGAGTTGAGGTTGGGTTGACTTGGATGCCAAATGAGCGAGGGTTTGCAAGGTATCCGACAATGACGTTCTCCTTCGCTTCTACAATGAAGTATAGACCTAGCTCCTAACTCGATGAAGCCCTTGGATGGAAGATGTTGAGATTTACTCGAGCTACCCGGCTGGTTTTGATGGAGGATGGAGAAAACGAATAAGAACGGGTAAGTAAAGATGGTGAAGTTGTAGCTCTCGACGTGGCCGACAACTTTGTCTTCTTCGTCGAGGTTCAACTCGACCTCGTTCGGGCTAGAACTTGAAGAGAATGGGTTGAAACCCTTGGGTTGAGAAGTGGCTGCCATTTGGTTTCCTTGGAGAAGAAGAGAAATGAAATGAAATAAAAGAAATAAGATTTCTTTTATAATAAAGCTGAGGGGCATACTTGTAATTTCCCTCTTATTTCTAGTTTCGATCGTAACTTAACTATTCGGACTCGGAAAACGACAAACGAATATACCATTTCGAATAATTTTTCGATTCGGATCTAATGGTGTCATCAAATCTTTTCGATTCTCGCTCTAACGAAATTCCACTATTTTGGATCCCACTTAACACGAAATTCGAGGATTCTATAACTTCTCTATCCGAATTCGAATTCGGACTTGCTTACAGGCTAATGTATATATTTCGATCCTTTTGAATCTAATGACGAAGTCGGTTTTCCTCAAAATTAATCATAACAAGATCCGAGTATTTTACTCTAAGTCTCTCCTTCGATATTTTCTTCCAAATCTCACCATTTAATTTCCTCGAGATATGAGTTGAAAATCCGGGGTGTTACACGGGTTTTCAACTTAGCAGGCTTCATCATTTTTTTTTCTTTTCTTTTTCTTTTCCTCTGACCTTCTAGAATTACTGTCTGATCATGTTCTACTACCCTCCTTAACCTTTTCACACGGTACTTAGGAGGACTTTTATAGGTAGGCTTGGGACTAGGCGTAAAATGAAAGGGATTTTGAGGCTCAAAAACCCAAATGCCCCTTGTGTGGCATTTCATTTAAACTTTTCCATGAATTTTCTTCCCCATTCTTTTGAATTTTTTCTTTTTAGATTTTTTTCATCGGGGAATCTATTTTTTTAATTTTGGTGTGGTCGGGCCTGAAGTAACTTCTCAGGTTGCCTACGTACCCCAAATTTTTGGGATCAGACCAAAACGTAGTTCGGATTTTTCCCTCCCCTAGGTTAGGTGATCAGGCTAAGAAATGAAAGGCACAATTTTTCTCTTTTTGAACAGGCTGCAAAGGGGTTGAGAAAGGAGATAAAGAATTAGGTAATAGGAAAATTGATTCGGCCAAAAATGGCCTCCTTAAATGTAGTACCGTTTGATTTGGTCAAGGTTGGTTGGTTCTGATAACTCGATTCCATCATGATCTTGAAGCCTGACAGCTTTTCCTGGTAGTATCTCCTTAATGATGTACGGACCTCCCCAATTTGGTTTGAACTTCCCTCTAGGGTCAAAGATAGGTGCCCGATTCTCTTTGAGTACTAAATCCCCGACCTGTAAATGACGAACCTTGATCTTTTTATCAAATGCACGGGCAACTCTTCTTTGATAAGCTTGCACGTGATACAAAGCTCTCAGTCGTTTTTCTTCAATCAAATTCAATTCTTCATACCGCTGGCGAACCCAATCTGTTTCTGACAATTGACTTTCCAACAAGACCCTCAGAGATGGAATTTCCATTTCAACTGGCAAGACTGCTTCCATGCCATACACTAAGGAGTAGGGAGTAGCTCCAGTAGAGGATCGAATTGAAGTTCGATATGCCCATAGTGCAAACGGCAGTTTTTCAGACCAATCTCGATGTGATTGACACATTTTCCTAATGATAGTCTTAAGATTCTTATTAGCTGCTTCGACTGCTCCATTAGTCTGAGGGCGGTAAGGAGATGATTTGTGGTGTGAGATTTTGAACTTTGAACACAAAGTAATAACCTCAGCTTTGAAATGTGACCCGTTATCAGAAATCAGTTCTGAAGGTACCCCGTATCGGCTGATGATGTTCGTTTGGATAAATTTTGCAACTCGAGACGCAGTGAGAACAGCATAAGAGGCAGCTTCGACCCACTTAGTAAAATAATCGATAGCAACCAAAATGTATTCATGCCCATTTGATGCTTTAGGTGATATTTTACCAATAATGTCGATTCCCCAAACTGAGAATGGCCATGGTGAAGTTAGACCAACTAATCGAGATGGTGGTACATGTATGAGATTTGCATGTATTTGGCATTTGTGGCAGGTCTTGACCATGTGATGACAATCTGTTTCCATCGTAGGCCAGTAGTACCCTTGTCTCATAATTTTCTTAGCTAACATTTTCCCACTCATGTGAGGGCCGCATTCTCCTGAATGTAGTTCAACCATTATCTGTTCAGCTTGATCTTCATCGACGCACGACAAATGAATCCCATCATAAGACCTTTTGTACAAACTTCCAGCGCACAGGATGAATTGAGATGCTAATCTTAGAAGGGTTTGCCGCTCCTTTCTCGATGCTTCTTCTGGAAATTCTTGTTTTTCCAACACCTTTGTAATATCTGTGTACCACGGCTTTCCATCGGGTAGTCGAGTAGCAATATCGATCTGACAGCAATATGCAGGTTTGTCTTTGACTTCAACAGTGATCGGCCTCAATTCCATGCCAGGGGGCAAATGGATCATTGAAGATAGAGTGGCTAACGAGTCAGCAAATCTATTATCTTCCCTTGACACGTGTTGAAACAGAATAGCTTCAAACTTACTCACTAAGTTTAACAAATATTCATGATAAGGCTTCAGCTTTTCGTCCCTAGTCTTCCATTCTTCCAATGACTGGTGTATGACCAAGGCTGAATCCCCAAAAAAACTTCGATCTCTGTAATGCCCAGATTCAAAGCAGCTTCAAGTCCAGCGATGCATGCCTCATATTCGGCTGTGTTATTGGTATTAGAGAAGGCTAACTTAATAGCGATCGGAATGTGGCATCCTTCCGGAGAAAACAGGACTGCCCCTATTCCATACCCATTCTGATTGGCAGCTCCATCGAAATACAACTGCCATGCTTGGTTCTGAGGCTCTTCTTCAACATGTAAGATGTTCTCATCTGGGAACTGATCAATAGGCCTTAATCCTTCTGCTACTGGGTGATCTGCCAAGTATTCTGCTACAACTCTCCCCTTGATAGATTTCTGCGTAACGTGCGTGATGTCAAACTCTGATAATAACAATAACCATCGTGCAGTTCTCCCTGTTAGTGCCGATTTCTCGAAAAGATACTTGAGAGGATCCATCCGAGATAACAAGATAATTGAATGAGATAGCATATAGTGTCGAAGTCTCTGAGTAGACCATACTAGTGCCAAGCAAGCTTTTTCCAGGGCTGAATACTTTCGTTCATACTCTAACATCTTCTTACTGATGTAGTAGATAGCCCTTTCTTTGCGAGTATCTTTGTCATACTGTGCCAGCATGCATCCCATAGCTTCTTCTGTGACTGACAGATAAAGAAGAAGTGGTTCACCCGGTGTGGGTGGAACCAAAATAGGTGGGTTCAAGAGATACTCCTTGACTTGGTCGAAGGCCTTTTGACATTGCTCATTCCAAACTGTTGGTTCATTCTTCTTGAGAAGCTTGAAAATAGGTTCGTAGACGTTGGTGAGTTGAGCAATAAATCTGCTGACATACTGGATTCTGCCTAAAAAACCTCGAATTTGCTTTTCGGTTTCTGGCGGTGGCATCTCTTGGATAGCTTTAATCTTCACAGGGTCTACTTCGATCCCTCTTTGACTGACCACAAATCCCAACAATTTTCCAGAAGTTACTCCAAACACACATTTCTGCGGGTTGAGACGGAGTTTATACTTTTGAATCCTTGTGAGAAATTTTTCTAAAGCAGCAACATGCCCCATTCGTTCTTTGGACTTGACTATCATATCATCTACATAGACTTCAACTTCCTTGTGTATCATGTCATGTAGTAGAGTGGTGGCTGCTCTTTGATAAGTGGCTCCAGCATTTTTCAGACCAAAAGGCATAACCTTGTAGCAAAAGGTTCCCCACTGTGTGATAAACGACGTCTTTTGCATATCCCGAGGATCCATTTTTATCTGATTGTATCCCGAAAAACCATCCATGAAGGACAATAAAGCGTGTCCTGCCGTACTATCTACTAGAACGTCTATGTGTGGTAAAGGAAAACTATCCTTTGGGCTTGCTTTGTTTAGATCTCTAAAGTCCACACACATCCTGACTTTTCCATCCTTCTTCGGCACCGGGACGACATTGGCAATCCACTCAGGGTATTCTACTACTCTCCAGAATCCAGCGTAATCTGCTTCGTAACTTCTTCTTTTATTTTCAGAGTCCATTCCGACTTCATACGTCGAAGTTTCTGTTTAATGGGTCGAGCATCTGGATATAACGGAATCCGATGTTGAACAATGTCTGTGCTTATTCCCGGCATATCCTCATAAGACCACGCGAACACGTCTTTGAACTTTCTGAGCAACTCTACTATCCCTTTGCGTTCATCAGGGGATAATGTGATCCCAATCCTAATCTCTTGAGGATTTTTTTTGTTCCAAGATTGATAACCTCTACTTCCTCCATTGGAGGTTGAGCCCGACGTTCATTTTCTTGTTCAAGTAATTTGATTATTTCAGGGGGAGGTCTTCATCAGAAGATTCTCCCTCCGAAGTCAGATTATTAGTTAAATTATTATTGCGCTCGGGGTAATCAAGAATTTCTTTCATTTCATTAAAAGAAGATGGGGTAACAGGACTCATTGCCAACTTGACAGACTCACTTAACTTAGCAGCGATAGTGGACTTACTTGACTCATCAGAAACAAATGACTCATCTGGCATGTCAGACTGAACAGGACTAAGGGGACTGACAGACCCAGTCTTGACATGCAATACAGGACTAATTACATGATAACTAGAGAGATACCCTACAGCAGGTTTGATTGTAGACTGAGGATTTGGGATCCCTTCTCAGTTGACAACACAAGACACTGTGATCTTCAATGAATAACTGGTCGATGTTGAGGGAATCGATGTTGAACTGCCAGTCTTCAATTTCCTTCTCTTCAGCTTCTGTGCTTGCTTCATCTTCAGGCCAATCCATACCAAAGAAGATCTCAAATCCCGGCAAACGAGTACCTGTGATATGGTCGATAAATGGCTCGGGGAACCCACAGTAACGGAAATCTTCTCCTTCCTTCACAAAATAGCCATTAAGGGTCCTACGATAAGGCTTCATTTTGATAAGATCCGTGGTGCGTCTTTGTCTTTTCGCAATTGCCTTGTCTCGCTTTGTCTTCCAGTACTGGGCCCAATCTTCATTAGTAGGCTTATATCCTAGCCCAAATGTGCCAATGACCTCTTTAATCACTGGTGCCTCTTTTATACCTTGCTGCTTGCGGCCTAAGCCCATACCAGGGAAAAAAATCTCATTTTCTTGAATATATTGGCCATGTTGCAGTTAGAAGTATTTTCCATTGGAAAATATTCTTTCATGGCTTGATCCCATTGGACTGAGCATATTTTCTCGAACTCGAACCCACTGAGCTCTACTCCCTGTTGTTCTGGCTGAATCTCAAGCAGCGGCTCATCCTTAGCTTCAGTACTATTTATGATCCCTACAATTTCAGCATCTCCATGGAGAGTGATCACTAGCCCATTTGATAAATTTGACCTTCTGGTGCAGCGTGGAAGGTATAGCTTTGATTTGGTGTAGCCACGGTCTTCCTAATAACAGATTAAAAGAGGACTGGATGTCTATGACTTGAAATTCTACCAGAAATTCAGCTATGCCCGTGGACAATCGAAGGTGCAGAATTCCCAGTACGTCCCTTTTAGTGTTATCATAGGCCCGAACCCCTTGATTAGTGGGCTTGAGATCTTCGGTTTTAAACCCAAGGCAAGTGGCGGTCTTCAAAGGGCAAACATTCAATGCACTCCCATTATCGATCAATACCAGAGGTACTCTCATCCCGTTACAGTCAACTGTGATGTGCAATGGCTTAGTGTGGTTTGCTCCTTCCTTTGGGAGATCGGAGTCCGAGAATGACAAGATATTTTCCACATAGGTCGCCCCTACTATGTTGGCTAGCTGATCTGGAGAAGTGTCAAGGGAGACTTGGGCTGTACTTAATGCTTTGAGAACAGCCTCCCTATGGGCAGTGGAAGCCATAAGTAATCCCCAAACCGAGATATTGGCTCCTGATTTCTTCAATTGCTTAATCACGGAGTTATCTTCTTCAATGTTTTCTTTGATAGGATCTTCTCTTTCTTTTCTTGCCAAGGTTGCCGGATTATCAACACAAAGTTCTTGTGGCTTAAAAACTCTTCCCCCTCGAGTCATATGTCTAACTTCATCACAGGAGAGAGGATAAGGTTCATCTTCTTCAAATAGCACGTATGGATCTTCATCTGTTAAAGGTACCGGGCTTTTTAAGTTCATCTGGGCCAACAGGTAACTGGTGAATGTGGGGCTACTGTATCGAGGCGGTGTAGACACCCCATTTTTGCATCCGCCTGATTAATCAAGTCGTCAACCCAATCGCAAAGGTTCCCAATGATGGATGTCTATTCCAATGCTTTATTTTGTTACCAGATATGTTTCAGAAATCCGGATGAGGTATCTCAAACTGACAAAACTTAGAAACCACGCTACGCTAGGAAAATGCGACTCCAGAAACCTAGAAATCATCATCTTGCAAACCAAAAAGAAGCTTCACGATAAAAATCACTAAAAATGATTAAATTACCAAAATACCCCTAACCTCAAAACAACCCTAGAGCCTACGT